>NW_026062090.1:0-46394 GCF_023897955.1 Schistocerca gregaria
ACACTAGATCGCGTGTTTGCTGAAGTTAGACAATGGCCCATTTGAAATGATAATGGTTTTCCCCAGTAATGTTGAAGAAAGGAACAAACGTGACGATAAAAAGAAAACAAACCAAAAATATTGAGCATGCCTCTGCGTTAGCCAGTCTTAATCCTGGATAAAATGTGAAAGGGACTGTTCTTATTGAAAAAGGTCAGCAGAGGCTCGAGCACTAATACAGCTTTCATTGACGGTTGGTATAGTTATGGCTAAAATATTTGTCCTCAGCAAAACCACCTTGATGTAACAGGTCGCAAAGCCCAGGATCGCGCAGCCAACGACACCGAATGGTTTCCTATCAGTTCCGGCTCCTGGCATATCTGAAGCTGAAGACAGCGTGGAAATAAATGTGTTGGTTAACAGTTTGTGGTGGTGACAGGGAGGACATACTGCCACTCTCCGTTATCCGTCACTAACAAAGCCAGGGGACATAGACAGGAAGGACTTACTGCCACCCTCAGAAGTTTTTTCGCGCGACACTCGTGAGTGGTGAGACTCCTTTGTCTCCTGTGTCGACAATGGAGCTACAGCCGGGGTAACCGCGGAAACACTAATTTGGTGCTAAGCAGTCAGACAACATGCTTGTTCTCGTGCTTATCACTGCGCTCGACAGCGTCGCATTCGCGATTCTGTGCTGGTAAGTCGCCGCCAGCTCTCGCATCCTCGCACACTCGTCACTCTAAACGCTGTAGGCCGGAGTCACTGCGTCTGTCTCGTGTTTTGGTCGTTGTCGAGCTGTCGTGTGACTAGGGAGGCATACAGGTCCCAATTGCTCTCGCGTCTCGAAGTTCCTATAAAGTTTCACACCGAAATACATGTTTCGGACTACCTTTTGCTCCTTTGAGCTTTTAGTAATGCTTATTGTTAGTAAATGTAACTACTTACCCTTCGTCAATCGTAATTAAAATGCATGTACTTCTCATTCTATTTCAGGCTTTTATGGCATCTCATACTCTCTACTGAAATGTAAGTACCAAGTCTTTCTGAATAATAGAAGATAAGTTCTTATAGTTATATATGTTACGTATAATGGTTTACGATAGCTCGTCAGTGCTTGCAAAGAGAGGAGGTACAGATAAGATCGCCAACCCCAGTGCTCAGGGTGGACACAGCGCAGAGGTAGAGGGTGGGTGGGGCTGGTCGTCTCACTGGTGACGAGAATGACGTAGAAGCAGTCCGTAACTGACTCTGACATTGCAGTGAGACACGCGGCAATATCTGTCTTCTTGGTGATGATAGCAAATTAAAACACGACCGATTTCAGTCCCCTTAGCATACGTCATGTAATGATCAATGTGAGGAGCACGATTGTATAGGGTTGCAACATGTACTCCATGAGATATGCCGGAAATGTCACGATACACATGCAGCTAATCTCTTTAGTAGTAGTTAACTACCAGCATGAGAGACAGACGTACTTCATTAAATTGTGTTGAAGCATCGTTTTAACATTTGTTCAATGTCGCTTGTGGCACAGTAAGTAGTACATAACAAATTCGCACATCCGATATGGTGTAGTATACCTGTGTGTCGCACCGTTTACTTGTAGTCTGCAAACGCTTGGTGTGAGGTCTACAGATAATGTACTTTAGAAATAATTCAGTTTGCTGCTTATAATGACTGCGATAACTTGGTTTGTTATACGTACTCCTTGAGAGACGTGCCATGCAAGAGTCATAAACTTTTATAAGTTTGAAAAATCTCTTCACACAAGAATGACACTGTTTAAGAGTAATATGTTTTAGAATAGTTATCCACGCAATATCTTTCTAAAACAAATCAATTTTGCCTTCGTTTTTTTAGATGGCGATCGGAAATGAACTTGCTGGTGATTAATTTCGAGGAATATGTACTGGCAGACCTGGCAAAAGAACTGGACCTCTTCGAGGTTTTCCCTGACGAGATGGATTATTCAGATACAGATCTATGATGGATTGACGAACTGATGCCAGAGGAAGATTGGTTAGCCGATGTGAGGAAGATCGTGGAGGACGAAGACGCTTCTCCTGTGCGAGTAGGCGTTGTCATACGGATACGTTTCATTCGTGTGAAGGAATTTGTAATTCCAAAACGTAAAGTAATGACTTTCATTGAGTCTTTACTAGGTCAAGAAATTTTTTGAAACTGTTTTTATTAGTTCCATGGTCGAACGGCTAGTGGTAAAGAGTAGTAATGTACATATTCTGTGTTCAGCTTCCAGAAAATACTAGAAGTCGTTTGGTCATGTTTTCATCTCTATGCAGTCGCCATGTTCTTCAATGGAAATTGAATAAAGGGTGTTATTTCTAGACACACTTTGGCTGTCTTCATTTTTTGGCTACCCCTGCCAGCCCTCTTTTCCAGAATTCCCAGGCGGTCACCGATCCGAATACTAACGTTGTAGCTTATCGTCGGTGATCGTACGAGAACAGTTAATTTTTCTTTTTTTTAGTTTTTTATTTAATTATTTAGTTATTGGAATTTAGCGCTCCTACAAAACAGTAGACTCTGACGCATTTCAAGATCACATCTGTCGATTCGCAGTGTTTCGTTACTTTCAAGGAGTTCCTACCACTCTTCCTTCGCGCATTCTTGCTCAAACGGAGTTCATTACTGTAATTTCGCATCTTACGTTTAATACAGTAGTTTAAAACGCTTGTGGAAGTATCTTTGTCGCACCTGAGAGTTTGTATGAAAAGAGGGCTGGCAGGTGTAGTGACATAAAATTTAAAAGAAGAGAGGGAGCCAACAGCACCCGGTGTTCCCAGGCGGTCACCCATCCAAGTACTAACTGGGCCCGATGTTACTTAACTTCGGTGATCGGACGAGAACCGGTGTATTTTTTTCTGCTTTTTTTTTTACTTTTATTTCATTTTATTTTTATACAAATGTATAAAAGGAAGGCCGTTCCTCTTCGGCTACATAAACAGAATAATAGGAAATCGTCCCGTTACGACAAAGGATGCTCCATACTATAGCCCGCTACGAATTTTTCGATGACTGTCTTCTCGTTGTTGTGTTGTTTCCGCTGTTTGTTCAAATCTCATAAGAAAAGGAACTGGGAAGAGGTTCTATGGTTGTCATCTCATGTCATCGATAATCCAGCTGCGAGGCGGATTATGGAATGCGCTCCAAAGGAAATTAGAAAAATATTGCCTATATTTAGGGTTCTTGACGATCGCACAATGTCGTTCGTTGAGGTAATACCAAAAATCGGGTACTGTCTTTTCGCCATTACTAAAGAGGTAGTGAACAGCGTGGCCGCTGATCGACGTCACAGAGTTCGTTTTTGCTCTTGGGAAATAAATCTTATCGGGGAAAAGAAGTGATCGGGTAGTTATCCTGTCAGGATTCGTGCGTGTGAGAAAAGCCAATATCTGACGCACCAAATACCATACGTCCTTTGCCGACCCGCATGCGAAACGATGTTCATCTGTGTCAATCACTTGGCATGTGGCACACAAGGGGGAATCAGCGAGGTGGATGCGATGTAGACGGGACTGGCACAACTGTTTCCCATTAACAGTTACGTACCATGCAGATTGCACCTCAGTATCAAGGGTGGTGGCATTCACTGCCTGCCACACAGCGCGCCACTTTGTATTGGGGTGTTTGCTTTCAATCACATTCGGCGTCATGTTCATTGGCATGGCAGCATATATCGCCCTCGTCATCATCAAGCGTGTAGGTAGTAGTGCAGTGCGGATGTAGCTTAATTCAAGGAAGAATTGGCTAATGTAGAAGAAAGGTGCTGGGATGTCCGACATCATCACAGGAGGTGCGAGTGAGATCGGTCGTAAGGCTTCCAGTAAGAGACTTGTGAGGCACGTCGAACTTCGTCGCCACAGTTGCAGGTGACAGCTGACAAACAGGGCCTTCGCTCTGTTCTGAACATGACAAAGGCCTAAACCCCCTCTGCTCCTCGGGAGGGTTAGGGACTCGTAACGAATCTTAAATAACATGCCCGTATTAACAAAGGATCCCAAAACCGCCAACATGCGGTGAGCCAGGGTAGGTGGTATGGGGAGTATCTGTGCAAAATGGGAGATACGTGACACCAAATAGACGTTAGCATATCGTGTCCGTTGCAGGAGGTCTAGATGTCTCAGACGGTGGTCACTTATTCCTGCTCTCATCTGATTCAATAAACGCCTGTAGTCAAGGGCTGTTGAACGCTTCATGTCAGATGTGAAATCAATGCCAAGACAGCGGATTGTGTCACTGATTCGTAGCGGTGCGACGCTCTCGCCGGGTAGGCCTCTGCCTAGAGACAGAGCGTGTGATTTGTGGAGATTGAGATGGCTCCCCGATGCCGCGCCGTAGGTCGCCACCCACGCCAGTGCTGCACGAACATCGTCATTATTGCGAAGAAGGAATACCAGATCATCTGCATAGGCAGTGCAGCAGAAAGTGTGTCCACCAAGGGATATCCCGGTCAGGCGTTGTCGGAGGCCGCAGAGGAGTGGTTCCAAGACGAGGGCGTACAATATCGCCGAAAGAGGGCAGCCTTGTCGCACCGATCGCTGGATCTGTATCGGCGGCGTAAGACGGCCATTATATAACACCTTGGACGTCGCGCCGCGTAGGAGACGCATCAGTACATTAACTATGACGTCCGGATACCCCATGTGTCGCAGTACCTCCATCAAAAATGTGTGGTCGACTCTGTCAAAGGCCTGGCTAAAGTCGAGTGAGGCCAAAACTCCTGGCAGTTGGCGAGCTTTGGCTAGCGCGATCATATCTCTATATCGGCACAATGCAGTGCGAATAATATGGCCACCACCTAAAGATGCCTGGTCCTGCGACACAACACATCGTACTGATCGCTTTGGCGTGCCGCCAGAAGCCGGGTGAAAATCTTCAAGTCACTGTTGAGTAAGGTCAAGGGCCGATAGTCACTGATCCTGGATCCGCCTCGTGTTTTGTGTATGGGCACAATCAGTCCTTCTAGGAAGGCCCTAGGTATCTGCGTCGTGGGAGACATAAGATCGCGGCAAATATCAGTCCACGCTGGTGCCAGCAATTGTTGATACGTCCGGTAAAATTCTAGAGGAAGGCCATCAGGTCCCGGGGACTTATGAGCAGCCCCAGCCTGTATTGCTTCAATGATTTCCTCTTCAGTTACATCTGCAGTCAAATCCGCCGCCGCTGTCACAGAGATCGAGGCATAAGTGAGTTGAGAGACTTCGGCGATCACCTCTGGAGGATGTCGATGTTCCGAGTACAGCATAGCGTAGTGAGCATGAAGGGCGTTTCCTATGTCGCGCTGGGTATCAAGGCGTCGTCCGTCTTCCGTCGTGATAGCTTGGATCAGTGTCCTGCGTCGGCGCCGTCGTTCTGCAATGACGTGGTACATAGACGGTTCCTCCTGTGCCACTCTGTCTTGAGTGCGCGCTCTGACGATCGCACCCTCAAGGTGGCAACGTGTTAACCTGATGATCTGTGCCTTGGCACGGTTCACCGTCACCTGTCGTGCAGGTGAGTACGGCAGTGTTGCACATTCCCTTAAGATGCTGTAGTAAAAGTCCATGGTATGTCTCTTCCATGCTGCAACATCTCGGCCGTAGCCTATCAAGGTCTTCCGGAGAGCTGGTTTGGAGCAGAGTAACCACCACGACAATGTAGACCGGTAGGTGCCACGCCGGCGGCTACAAGAGTCCCACGTGTTCTCTATAAGGCAGCGGCATTCCTGAGAAGCTAGGTGGGCGACGTTCAACTTCCAAGGACCACGACTGTGCCATATCATCTGGCGGCCGAGGGTAATAGCGCAGATGTAGGCGTCGTGGACAGAAAAAGCTGTGGGCCAAACTTCGGCAGCTCTTGTCCCCACAGCTATGGAGCGCGAGATGTAAATCCGGTTGATGTGGCTGGAAGAATGGCTGGTGTAGTGAGTAAATCCGGGTCGATCGCCACAAACATGTACCCGCGAGTCCACCAATTGAAGATTATTTATAATTGTTGTAAGTTCTGCGCAGGGAGAATGATGTGGAAACTGATCCTTAGGTGCTTGGCTACAGTTGAAGTCCCCTCCCATTATCAAGGCGTCCTGACGGCCCATAAAGAGGGGCGTGATTGTATGAGTGAAAAAGGTGGATCGTTCGCGACGCTGACCAGATCCTGACGGTGCATAGATGTTAATAAGTTTGACTCCTTGGATAGTAACAGCCATGCCTCCGGCGTCAGGGAGATACTCGACGTCTTCTGCGGATATACCGTCACGGAGAAGGATCGCCACACCACTGCCATTGGCAGACGAATGTGAGACCCAAGTCTTGTAGCCATAGGGTCCCTTGAAGTCGGCGACATACACCTCTCGAAGGAGCGCAATGTCGATGTCTGCTGCGTTGAGTAGATCCTGTAGCATCGCTAGTTTATGTCGGGCACGTATGTTGTTGATGTTAATCGTCGCTAGACGGTATGTTTGGTCAGCCAGGTCGGCAACTGGGTTGTGTAGGAGGCCAGGTGTGGGCGGCAGGGGCGGCCTCACAGAGGCTGACGATACAGCCGTAGTCACTGTTGTTGGCTGGTGCTGGGTACAGCCGAGGGAGCATCTCTGTCTTCGGCATCCTCCTGGTGCTGTGGCTCATCCTCGACATCATCCGCCCAAAGATGCAGCAATTGGTAACTGTTGATTAGTGCTGTCAGTAGAGTGCTTGCGCGTATGTTCAGTAGCAGAAGTGGTGTTGTCAGACTGAGGCTCAGAAATTGTATCGGCCGTAGCATCGTGATGGGAAGGTTGACTTGCGGTGGTAGAGTCCTGAGCGTCGTCCGACGCCGGATATTCATCTGGGTCGCACATCCGAAGCAGGCAATCATCGGACGGCGTATGACGCCTTTTCTTGCGTTTTCGAGGGGACCGTTGTTTCCGGACATGTTGTTCTGTGTCAGAGTGCGGGCGACAATCATCTGATGCGGTCTCCATTGGTAGGAAGGCAGAGGTCGGGACAATTTTAGATTCTACTTCCATCTTCTCTTTAGGCTCGTCTTGGTGGCACAATTGATCACCGTCTTGAGGCAAGTCTGCCGAAGGGGTCGTAGAGGGGGATATGCTGTCCGCCACACTGTCATCGACCACTGACTGCAATATGGTGTTACGATCCTGGGCAGGAACAGCTGTTGCGGTTGCAGCCGCTGCATTCGTGATGGGGAGTGAAGTAGGCGTCGCCGGGGATGGAACTTCACCAACCGGTGTCTGAGTCAGTCGGCGTTGAATGCAGGCCGATCGGACATGTCCTTCCTGGTCACAGCCGGCGCAAGTACGCGGTTGTCCATCGTACATGACAATGGCTCTGCAACCGCCAATTACTAGATAGGACGGCACATGCTTCGTCAGTTCAATCTTAATTTGTCTCACTCCATTTAAGACGGGGTACGTCTCAAACGTTTGCCATTTTTCAGCCAAGTGGCTTAGCACGTGGCCGTACGGTTTGAAAGCTGTCATCACAACATCTGGCGGGACTTCGAATGGAAGCTCGAAGACCCTCAGAGTGCGAGGGCCTAATCCAGCGTGGTCGATCGTGAAAGTTCCTATGTGACCATCAGAATGCTTAAATTTAAGTCCATGAGCGTGTCGGCACACAACATCAGTGCACGCCTTTTCATTGATTATTTTTACGTAGACGACACTTTGCGTTATAGAAAAGTTGATCCCAATGACATCATGAGGTGCAATATGATCAACATGGTATGGCCGTTGGCGTTCTTATACTGTAGCCGCAAGGCACAAGAAGGATTCGCCTCTCCTCCCAACACACGCAATCGCCGTTTCCGGTGGCACATTTGACGCAAAGCACGTCCTTCCACCGCGAAGGCGACGCGCAGTGCGGCGCGCCGCCACGTGGGTCAGACGCACAACACAGGTGCTCGTGGCACCGCCTGGCATTCGTTTGGTTCGTGCGGCCTCCGACACTCGCGGGAGACGCACCTTGTTATTGTTGTCCGTCGCAGGGATTGCGCGCGGCCGGGCGGCGGGTCTACTGCGCGGGGTGTGGCAGTGTCCTGCTGGACCGAGGGAGGCGTTCTCACCTGCCTGACACGCGCCGCGATTCCAGATATTTGCGTAATTAGCGCGGTGCTGTCCCGACTTGTCCCGACTTGTCCCGACTTTGCTCGACTGCCGCTCGGGTCGTGGTCCATATGACAGCACAAGCACGAGGAACATCTGCGAGACTGGCGCTGGACTGACCGGCGTGTCCGAGGCGCCGTATGCGGCCGTTCGGAGCTACTAGAGCAGCGCTGTGCCGTGCCGTGGAAAGGTGCGAAAACACGGACACAAGACACAGGCGGTTCGACAAAGCATAAATCTCTTCTAGCGGCGAAAGATAAATTTTTGTTTACAAATTTGCAGTTGTACACTGGTACATAACTATAAGCCCTCGCGTATTTCAGAACAGTCCTGTAGTGTCATACTCTTGTTATTTCTAGAGACACTTTGTCTGTCTTCATTTTTTGGCTACCCCTGCCAGCCCTCTTTTCCAGAGTTCCCAGGTGGTCAACGATCCGAATACTAACGTTGTTGCTTATCGTCGTCACTTGCGGCCATATGGTACTGTGTTATCTGTTGTGAAGGAGAAATGGTCGTCTGCATACATTTTTCAAGTCGAGAACGGTGTGCGGAGGGTGAAAATGGTTGTCAGGCAACACATTCCGTCCTTTATTTTGGTCAACGGCCACCGTGCGTTTGTGACTTATAGTGGACAGCCTCAAACTTGTTCATTTTGCAATGGTGTCGGTCATTACCGGCAAGACTGCCCGAAACGCAAACGGCCCGCTCAGTTACCGATTGACGACAGTTTGAGCGGGGCCAGCTTTGCCTCTGTCGCCGCCACGGTCTTAGGTACAGCCCCCCCTGCACCTTCGCGCCGCGTGGCCGATGCTAACCTCGCTGCCTCCGCGGTTGCCATGGATGTGTCCCCTCCCAGCAGTGACCTTGTTTCTGAGTCTGATGATTCTGCACAGGCTACGGCTACTGTCCAGGCTGCCGAAATTCTGTCTTTGCCCGATGTTTCACTTGCAACTGTGTCCGAATCCGCGCCTACGTCGGCGACTGATTTAGTGACGGCAGCTGTTTCGCAGACTGTGTCGGTACCGGAATTCTCTGGTACGGTGACTGACTTCGTTGACGTGGCCGCCAGTGCTCCCGTTCCCACTGCTGCCGTGGACTCGCAGGAATTTTTTGCGACCCCGCAACCACGGCGTGGTGAATTTCCGTCTCGAAGTTCTGTCAGGCAACGTGCACGCAGTGTCGGTCGGTCGCCTTCCTCAGGCAGGGGGTTTACACGACCGGACCGCAGCCCGTCTCCGGCTGACCGTTCCCCCGCCGCTTCCCGGCAGTCGCGGGTTGGTCGGCAGGACTCACAACAGCGTGTCGCGCGTCGGGACCTAGACCCCGAGCGGCGGCAGTCTCAGGCTTCCGGCTCCGGGCGTCACACACAGCAATCACAACATCAACAACAACAACAACAACGGCGTGCCGCTTCTCGCCAGCGTCTGCCTGACGATCCTAACGTTGCCGATCAGAAGCGTGATGTCGCTGTTCGACATTTACGAACCGTTTTAAGTCAACAGCCCATTGGTTGCGATTCAGTTGTGATGGCCGACACGGCTTTGGCTGTGGCGACGCCGCAATTGCCGACGAAACGGAAGTCCGAAGACACCCACCAGCGTCGTGTCTGTCCTTCTGCCCCCGAGCGAGTGCCGACTTCTTCCGACGTGGAGATGCCCGCCGTTGATCCTTTGTCGGTAGCTTCCGGTGGCGCAGATTCTGGGACCGCGTCCACCCCCACTCCCGTCCACCCCACTGCGTGGGCGGAGGACGTGGAAGGTGGTGAGACGACTTAGTGATTCCTTTGTTGTCCCCTAATCCGGTTGACGGGAATTAAAACCCGTCTTTTTAGCATACCTTTTATCCTTTCTGGTGGCTGAAATTCCGTCCATGTCTGCTGTCTGTTTTTAAATGAGGAGTTTTTTGTGCTTGTGTCTTTTAATTGTGTATGGAGCCTGAGCGTTGTTCGTGGAATATTTTAACTGTCAATGTTAACAAGTTGAGTAATCCACACAAGTTGTCGGCCTTACTCGCTTTTTTACGTGATTCCCATTGTCATGTGGCATTCTTACAGGAAGTTACGCGCCAGGCTCTGTGGTTTTTACTTGACACTTCTGATTTTACTGTCGTTGATAATATAATGTTGGACGAACAGACTGGTACTGCCATCTTAATTCGTCCGGAATTTTATGTTGGCAATCTTGAAATATTGCCAAATGGCCGCGCTATAGCATGTGTAGTCCGACGGCTGCCTTGTTCAAAGCATATCGCCCACCATCTGTGATTGCTCCGGTCTCGGTCGGTCATATTCCGTACACCTTGAACTTCGTACGCCGGTATTATATTAATAACAGCTATCTAGTGCTTGGTGATGTCCGTGCGTGCAATGTCGGTGACATTCTTCGCGCTCTTCGGGGCTCGCCAAGCAGGAATAAATGGGAGTATCGGCTACCTCAGCATGACTGGAAGGTGGTGTGGAGAAACCTCGCCGCCGCCGTCATTGCGGCTCACGTTCACGCCACGTGGTATAAAGTGGTCAACCGCACATTTCCAACTAACGCTAAGCTGCACTCTATCGATCTGATTTCTTCGGGTGTCTGTGATTCGTGTCCTGAGGAGGACACCATCGAACACCGATTCGAGTGTCGAAAATTCCGTGTTGTTTGGGATATTGCGTGTGACATGGTGCGCTTAATCAGACCCTTGGTCAATTGCCTTATTCCCTGACTTACGCCAATTTTTTGCATGTCGCTTTAGCTCATGCGTTCACCAAATTGTCACTTACCATATGAGACTGCATACCCGATCTTGACATTTCTACTTTTCCTATCTGGCAGTACTGCTAATATAAATATTGACGTGATATGACGAACCCTTGCATGTCATCGGACTTGGCTTCTTGGATAATGATTTATGGCACGGTAAAGCTGTGTTTATATGGACCGTACATTATCAAAAACGTAAGAATGACATACAGTTATGTGAATGGAGTTTTCTCCGTCATAGTTCTTTTATGTTTTCTTTACTTTGCTTTTTTCCCGTATTGTTTTTATTTTCTCGCGACGCCTGAGGAGACAGTGTCAGGGAGATAAATTTATCACAGTTGGTGTGTGCCTGCTTGTTGGATTCCCTCCCATTACTGTGGGTCGACGTTTTGTTTTTATTCTTTATGTCCCTTCCGTCGACCATTATCGGAGACATTTTTCTTGGGACTTTATATTTGTCTGGTGGAATTCCTTTTTGGCGGATGCAGCGTGACTGTTGCTTTGGAGGGTTGTCGTTGCTGTGGAACACTGCCACGGCAGGCTGCAGCGGCGTCCAGTGGCCAATTTTGTTTCTTTTATTTGGGATAACGTTTGGAAGAAGGACTCCCATCCGTTTCTTTCGTGTTTTGGAGGATATAATTTATTTTTCTGATTCCTGAAAATAAAAAAAAAGTGCTGCCTCGGACACGCCGGTTCGGCCCGCGCAAATCTCGCAGATGTTCCTCGTGCTTGTGCTGTCATATGGACCGCGACCCGAGCGGCAGCGAGCGGCAGTCGAGCAAAGTCGGGACAAGTCGGGACGGAAGGTGACAGCCGATTATGCACCGTATCGAATTACGCAAATATCTAGAAGCGCGACGCGTGTCAGGCAGGTGAGAACGCTTCTCTCGGTCCAGCAGGACACCGCCACACCCCGCGCACTCCACCCGCCGCCCGAACGCGCGCAATCCCCGCGACGGACAACAATAACAAGGTGCGTCTCCCGCGAGTGTCGGAGGCCGCACGAACCAAACGAATGACAGGCGGTGCAACGAGCAGCTGTGTTGTGCGTCTGACCCACGTGGCGGCGCGCAGCACTGCGCGTCGCCTTCGAGGTGGAAGGACGTGCTTTGCGTCAAATGTGCCACCGAAAATGGCGATTGCGTGTATTGGGAGGAGAGGCGAAGCCTTCTTGTGCCGTGCGGCTACAGTATAAGGACGCCAACGGCCATACCATGTTGAATACACCGGTTCTCGTCCGATCACCGAAGTTAAGCAACATCGGGCCCGGTTAGTACTTGGCTGTCTGCCCGCCTGGCAACACCTCGGTGCCGAGCGAGCAGTACTTGTGCGACTTGGCCGGCGGCGCCTCGCGTGTCGTCTGTCTCCTGCCTCGCGGCTACATTTCATCAAGTCCGTAAGTTATAGCAATGTTGTATGATAATAGTGAAGAACGACAAAATAATGTGCAATGCGAATTCGATAGTTCCGTCGGAAAACCGTCAGCTTTCGAAATTCACTGTTGGATACTTGAGGAATTGTGTTTGTCGACCGATGACGTTCTCGGAGTTCAATTTGATACTTTAATCAATTCCGTGTTTTTGAAGTTGAAAACTCCCGAATTGTGTGATACCGTGGTAAATGTTAATGATGGTATGCGTAAATTTCGACATCTAGACGGTCGCATTAGTAACGTGACTATTTCTCATGGTGGGTTTGGTCTTCGAAATGTTCGTGTGTTCAACTTGCCTTTTGAAATCCGGAATGACACAATATCTCGTCATTTGCGGCCGTACGGGACCGTGCTATCTGTTTTTAAAGAGAAGTGGTCTTCCGCCTATGTTTTTCAGGTCGAAAACGGCGTGAGGAATGTAAAGATGATAGTACGACAACATATTCCGTCCTTCTTGTTAGTTAACGGTCATCGTGCTTTTATAACCTATAGTGGTCAACCTCAGACGTGTTCCTTTTGCGGTGCTGTTGGTCATTATCGACAAAACTGTCCTAAACGCAGGCAGCCTGTTCAGTTGCCACGTGAGGACGTTTTAAGTGGGCCTAGCTTTGCTTCTGTTGCTGCAACGAGTTTAGGTTCCGCCCCCCCCCCCCCCCCCCCCCCGCACGTGTGCAACTCGCGGCCGCCCCCCCTGTATCGGCCGCCGCTGACGTCATGGACACGTCTGTTCCTGATAGTGACTCTGTTTCTGTTTCTGAACCTCCTGTTGAGCCTTCTTTGCTCGCGGCTGCGACAACTGAATCTGTTTTTGAAAAACCGGTAGTGGACGAAGTCTCACCGCAATCCGTGCCGATGTCGGCAGAAATTGTTCCGCATACTGTCCCGGTTACGGAACCCGACATATCGGCGGTTGCTCCTACTACCGTCCCCGACAGTCTTTCTGCTGCCAGTGCTGTTGTAGAACGTGAAGCTTTTACTGCACCGAAACCGCGTAGGGACCGGAATGTCGCTCGAGCTTCTGGCACCCCACGTTTACGTAGTGCCAGTAGCTCTGCTTCGTTTAATACGCGTGGTTTTTCGGACAAAAATCGGAGTCCGTCTCCGGTGGCGCGTTCTCCTGCCCCCCTTCAGGTTCGGTCGGTCGGGCAACCGACCTCCCGACAACCGGCCACGCGCGACGGCGTAGACCTCGGCCACCGCCCGTCTCAGGGGGGAGGCAGCAGGCGCCACGCGAAAAAGCAGACCTCTTCCCGCACTCAGCCGGAGGGTGATGTTGTTGCTGCAACGCAGAAACGTGACATCGCGGTGCTACATTTGAAAACCTTCCTGAGCCAACCGACTTCTGATGCCGATTCCGGCATGGCGGTGGATCCGCCTTTGTCTGTGACACCTTCCCCCTTTCCAACCAAAAGAAAGGCCGAAGATTCGCACCTTCGTCGTGCCCCCCCTTCCACCCACGATTTGGTGCCGCCTTTATCTTCGGACGTCGAAATGCCCGCCGTGGAGCATTCCGCCACAGAAGGTGCCGTCACAGTTTCTGGGACTCCGCCGCTCCCGCCCCCCCTTCCTAGTCAGTCACAGGATTGGTCGGCGGACGTGGAGGCCGGTGGTAACCATTAGTGTGATTCATTGTATGTCCTCCCCCTCCTAGCAAGTTTGTATGTTTTATCTTGTTTTAAGCAAATTTCATGTTTTTCTTTTTTTTCTTGTTTTTTAACTGTGTTATTACGTGTATATGGTTAACGACTGTAGCCAGTGGAACATCTTAACAGTTAATCTTAATAAGTTGCGTAATCCGCAGAAGGCTATGATTTTAAAAAATTTCTTGTATGATAATAACTGTCACGTCGCTTTTTTACAGGAGGTGACTTGTGAAGCGCTTTTGTTTTTGCACGATTTTACTGATTTTACTGTGATTGATAATATTGCCCCTGATAACGATACGGGCACTGCAATTTTAGTGTGTTCTGGCTTACCAATATCTAACGTTGACATTTTACCGAACGGTCGCGCTGTTGCTTGTACCATTTTTGGAATTGTGTTTGTAAATGTGTACGCTCCGTCAGGAAATGTTAAACCGGCCAGGGCTGAATTTCATGGTAGAGATTTGTGTCAGCTTCTATCCAGGAATGTCGATACTTTAATCGTTGGGGGTGATTTTAATTGTGTTTTAGACGACAGCGATCAAGAGCCGCGTCCAAACAAATGTCACGAGCTGGGTACTTTAGTCACTAGTTTTCAGCTGCTCGACACGTGGCGTGTTTTACACCCGGATTTCACCTACTTCACCTATTTTTACGGTACCGGGCGTAGCCGCCTCGATCGGATTTATGTGTCTAGGCAGCTGTCTGCCCGTATTTGTAGTGCTGACGTGACTCCTGTCGTATTTTCTGACCACTCCAGTTACTCCTGTCGTCTTTTATTGCCTCGTTTGTGTGTTCCTCGCCGTACCAATTTGTGGAAGTTCAATTGCAGTTTACTCAATGACGACCATTTTGTGACTTGTTTTAACCGTATATGGCAACGGTTGTTGCGGACTCGAGGCGGTCATAGTAGCACCATTGAGTGGTGGGTTGCGATAGTTAAACCGGCGATTAGGAAATTTTTAATTGATTACAGCCGTGAGGCGGCACGCTGGCGTCGGGCAACGGCTCGCTTCCGCCAGGCTTGTTTACGGGACTTAGCGTTGCGGGTGACGTCACAGCCCGAGTTGTTGCCTACTCTGAAGCAATTTCAAGCAAAGCTTTTACTTGACATGCGTGCCGTTAGTGATGGGGTGACCGTCCGAAGTCAGCCTGCGGGATTTGTTACTGGGGAACCTCTGTCCATTTACCATTTACACAGGGAACGCAAACGCCGTGAACGTTTGAAGGTTAATGTTTGGCGGCTGCGAAACGGCGATCGAACTTCTGTACAGTCGGAAATTGAAACAGATATTTTTGAACATTTCGCTTCACTTTTCCGTGCTGTTGATGTGGATTCCGACGCGTTGCGAGATTTTTTGCAGACTGTACCCCATGTTTTAACTCGCCCGGACAGGAATCATTTAACTGACGCCTTTACGTCTGATGAAGTTCTTGATGCCGTTCGGCGGAGTCCCAACGGGAAGTCTCCAGGTCCAGATGGGATTCCTGCGGAATTTTATTTGAAATTTTTTCATCTTTTTAGTGAGATTTTAGTAGATTTGGTAAATGATATTCGAAATGGTGTGACTGTACCAGCTGCCTTTGTGGAGGGGGTTGTGACGCTCGTTCCCAAATCCAATGCTGTGCCAAATATCGACGCTGTCCGTCCGATTACTTTATTAAATGTTGACTACAAGATCGTCACGCGCTGCGTCGCTCAGCGACTTAAAAACATTTTGCCGGCGGTACTTAGTCCTCAGCAAACGTGAGCGGTGCGCGATCGGAATATCTTTGACGCTATCCTTGCTTACAGGGACTGCATTGGCTATGTAAAAAGTGCTCGGCTTCGGACTGCGGCGATTTTATTAGTTGATTTTAAGAATGCCTTTGACCGTATTAGTCATTTTTATTTGCGTCAGGTTTTGGTACGCATGGGGTTTGGTTATAAATTTACCAAATTAGTGACGCATCTGTTGCAAAATGCTACGTCACGCATCTGTGTTAATGGTCGTCTTACTCCTGCTTTTCGTGTAGGTCGCTCCGTGCGGCAAGGGTGTCCGCTTTCCATGGCGCTTTTTGCCATTGCGCTGGATCCCCTCCTCCGCTATATCGGTCAGGAATGTCGCGGCATTCAGATGGGGACTACCAGATTGGTTTGTAAAGCATACGCTGACGACCTTGGCGTATTTATTGAGCATTTAGACGATGTTGACAGGTTGCAAGTCGTTCTGCACAACTTTGAACAAGCTACGGGGGCGATTGTCAATACACAGAAAACTGTTCTTTTACCGCTCACCGCCCGCGCACGTACCCTTCGTAAAGACTGGTTCTGTGTACAGCAGCAGCATAAAGTTCTTGGAGTCCTTTTATCCTCGAATCCACAGCAGATGGAAGCATTAAATTGGCGGCCTACGCTGCATCGGATTCGTGCTGTTGTCAAGATCCATGCGGTCCGAAATTTGGCCCTTCTGGAAAAGGTGCATTTAATAAATAATAACTTCTTGGCAAGGGCGTGGTACCTTGCGCAGGTTCTCCCGGTACCCAAGCAATTGGGGCGCGCCATCACACAGGCGATTTACTGGTTTTTATGGAGGGGGGAGATTTTTAAGGTGTCACATGCTGTCTGTACCTTGGGCCTGTCCGACGGCGGTTTGGGACTTGTCGATTTTTCAGCCAAATGTGCGGCTCTCCTTTGGAAGCGAATTACCGCTGTTATGCAGAAGGCACCTTGCAGTCCCACCGCGGTTGTTTTTAATCGTTATCGTCCTCATTCTGAAGTGGCACCTGTTTCTGTGTCGCACATCCCGTTTTATCTTTCTTACGTGCGCCGCTACTATTTCGATAATAGTTACCTGACACTTCGTGACATCTCCGCCCACACGGTTAGCGCTGTCTGCGATGCTATACGCGGACCTCCTATTCGTTGCAAGTGGGAGTATCGATTGCCACGCTGCAACTGGGTGGCAGTGTGGCAAAACCTCGCCAACAAAGTCCTCCCGGCTTCCGTACACGCTGCATGGTACAAGGTGGTGCATCGCACCATCCCCACCAACTCCAAACTTCATTCCATCAACCTTACCCCATCTGGAGTGTGTGACGTGTGTACTGTCGACGATACTCTTGAACACCGCTTTGCGTGTGACCGCTTCCGCCGTGTTTGGGACGTCGCCAGGGATATGATTCGTCTGATTCAGCGGGTGGACGCTCGAACCGTTACTGTGGATGATGTATTAATTCCGCAGTGTGTCGTCTACCCCACCACCAAGCGAAATGCCACGGTGTGGATCTTTGGCCATACAGTTTTTGCTATTTTCTCTTTAAAGTTGTGTACCGATTTGGACTTCCTTACCTTTTTATGAACCCAACATTCTCAGATTCAGACATCGCCACATTATCGGCAAAATTTTGCAAATTTTTTGCAGGTCGCACTGGCGCATGCTTTTGCGCGTATGTCGGTACCTGCGTAACATGGATGTTATTGTCTCGTTTTTTCAAATTGCCCTTGAGCGACACAATATGAATAAATGCGACTTTCTCTATGTTTTTTGGAACGAAAATTGCCGAAACTTGACTATCGAACGACATCAGAAGACTTTTCAGTTTTTTCTGGACGTTATTGCCAAACTTCTTGTTTGGCATGAGTGTCGGTATTATTAGTTTCCTTTTTCTTTTTTTTTTTCCCCGTATGTGGCGTGACGAGATTCTTTACTGATGTTTCAGTTCTAGTTTCTAGTGGTGACTGTTTGCGTTATTTTTTTCTTTTTTCTTTTTTCATTTCTTTTACTGTCGAGCGCTCCCACTTCTCGAAACGTGTCTGCGCTCGGCACTTTTGGAACCTTTCGTCGGTGTGGGATTTCACACCGGGATTACCGGCGCTTTAAAATAGCGTTTTGTTTCATATTGTTTTTACTATACCTAGGCTGTTGCGGTTTCTCTTTTTTTTTCATACATGAAATATTGTTTTGTTTTACGGTCGATATGAGTGATGACGAGTGTGGGGGCGACACTGTGGCCAGGCCTCAGACTAATTGACCCCTGCCCTCATTGCCGCCGCCTGCCAATAAAAAAAGAAAAAAAAGAAAAAAAAAGAAAAAAAAAGTGCTGTTGGCTCCCTGTCTTCTTTTAAATTTTATGTCACTACACCTGCCAGCCCTCTTTTCATACAAACTCTCAGGTGCGACAAAGATGCTTCCACAAGCATTTTAAACTACTGTATTAAACGTAAGATGCGAAATTACAGTAATGAACTCAGTTTGTACAAGAATGCGCGGAGGAAGAGTGCTAGGAACTCGTTGAAAATAACGAAACACTGCGAATCGACAGATGTGCTCTTGAAATGCGTCAGAGCCTACTGTTTTGTAGGAGCGCTAAATTCCAAAAAGTAACTACATTAAAAAAAAACCTGTTCCCGTCCGACCACCGAAGATAAGCAACAGTGTTTATATTCGGATCGGCGACCGCCTGGGAACTCTGGCTGTCTTCATTTCTTGCTTTCTTGTCGCTACCCCTGCCAGCCGTTTTTTCATGCTACCTTTCTCATGTGACAAAGATGCTTCCATACTGATTTTAAACTATCGTAAGATACGATATTAAGGAACTCAGTTTGAAAAGAGTGTGCCAAGGAAGACTTCCAAAGAGTCTCTGGAAATAACAAAACAGTATGAAGTGACAGAAATGTTGTGAAATACGTCAGGGCATATTGTTTTGTAGCAGTGCACAACGGCAAATTTGTAAACAAAAATTTACCTTTCGTCGCTACGAGAGATGGATACTTTGTCGAAAAGCCTGTGCCTTGTGTGCATGTTTTCGCACCTTTCCACGGCACGGCGCGGCACAGAGCTGCTCTGGTAGCTCCGAACGGCCGCACACGTCGCCTCGGACACGCCGGTTCGGCCCGCGCCCATCTCGCAGATGTTCCTCGTGCTTGTGCTGTCATATGGACCGCGACCCGAGCGGCAGCGAGCGGCAGTCGAGCAAAGTCGTGACAAGTCGGGACGGAAGGGGACAGCCGAGAATGCACCATGCGAATTACGCAAATATCTGGCAGCGCGACGCGTGTCAGGCAGGTGAGAACGCTTCCCTCGGTCCAGCAGGACACTGCCACACCCCGCGCAGTCCACCCGCCGCCCGGCCGCGCGCAATCCCTGCGACGGACAACAATAACAAGGTGCGTCTCCCGCGAGTGTCGGAGGCCGCGCGAACCAAACGAATGACAGGCGGTGCAACGAGCAGCTGTGTTGTGCGTCTGACCCACGTGGCGGCGCGCCGCACTGCGCGTCGCCTTCGGGGTGGAAGGACGTGCTTTGCGTCAAATGTGCCACCGAAAATGGCGATTGCGTGTATTGGGAGGAGAGGCGAAGCCTTCTTGTGCCGTGAGGCTACAGTATAAGGACGCCAACGGCCATACCATGTTGAATACACCGGTTCTCGTCCGATCACCGAAGTTAAGCAACATCGGGCCCGGTTAGTACTTGGATGGGTGACCGCCTGGGAACACCGGGTGCTGTTGGCTCCCTGTCTTCTTTTAAATTTTATGTCACTACACCTGCCAGCCCTCTTTTCATACAAACTCTCAGGTGCGACAAAGATGCTTCCACAAGCATTTTAAACTACTGTATTAAACGTAAGATGCGAAATTACAGTAATGAACTCAGTTTGTACAAGAATGCGCGGAGGAAGAGTGCTAGGAACTCGTTGAAAATAACGAAACACTGCGAATCGACAGATGTGCTCTTGAAATGCGTCAGAGCCTACTGTTTTGTAGGAGCGCTAAATTCCAAAAAGTAACTACATTAAAAAAAAACCTGTTCCCGTCCGACCACCGAAGATAAGCAACAGCGTTTATATTCGGATCGGCGACCGCCTGGGAACTCTGGCTGTCTTCATTTCTTGCTTTCTTGTCGCTACCCCTGCCAGCCGTTGTTTACCTAGATCGCGTGTTGTGACAAAGATGCTTCCATACTGATTTTAAACTATCGTAAGATACGATATTAAGGAACTCAGTTTGAAAAGAGTGTGCCAAGGAAGACTTCCAAAGAGTCTCTGGAAATAACAAAACAGTATGAAGTGACAGAAATGTTGTGAAATACGTCAGGGCATATTGTTTTGTAGCAGTGCACAACGGCAAATTTGTAAACAAAAATTTACCTTTCGGTCGCTACGAGAGATGGATACTTTGTCGAAAAGCCTGTGCCTTGTGTGCATGTTTTCGCACCTTTCCACGGCACGGCGCGGCACAGAGCTGCTCTGGTAGCTCCGAACGGCCGCACACGTCGCCTCGGACACGCCGGTTCGGCCCGCGCCCATCTCGCAGATGTTCCTCGTGCTTGTGCTGTCATATGGACCGCGACCCGAGCGGCAGCGAGCGGCAGTCGAGCAAAGTCGGGACAAGTCGGGACGGAAGGGGACAGCCGAGAATGCACCATGCGAATTACGCAAATATCTGGCAGCGCGACGCGTGTCAGGCAGGTGAGAACGCTTCCCTCGGTCCAGCAGGACACCGCCACACCCCGCGCAGTCCACCCGCCGAACGGCCGCGCGCAATCCCTGCGACGGACAACAATAACAAGGTGCGTCTCCCGCGAGTGTCGGAGGCCGCGCGAACCAAACGAATGACAGGCGGTGCAACGAGCAGCTGTGTTGTGCGTCTGACCCACGTGGCAGCGCGCCGCACTGCGCGTCGCCTTCGAGGTGGAAGGACGTGCTTTGCGTCAAATGTGCCACCGAAAATGGCGGTTGCGTGTATTGGGAGGAGAGGCGAAGCCTTCTTGTGCCGTGAGACTACAGTATAAGGACGCCAACGGCCATACCATGTTGAATACACCGGTTCTCGTCCGATCACCGAAGTTAAGCAACATCGGGCCCGGTTAGTACTTGGATGGGTGACCGCCTGGGAACACCGGGTGCTGTTGGCTCCCTGTCTTCTTTTAAATTTTATGTCACTACACCTGCCAGCCCTCTTTTCATACAAACTCTCAGGTGCGACAAAGATGCTTCCACAAGCATTTTAAACTACTGTATTAAACGTAAGATGCGAAATTACAGTAATGAACTCAGTTTGTACAAGAATGCGCGGAGGAAGAGTGCTAGGAACTCGTTGAAAATAACGAAACACTGCGAATCGACAGATGTGCTCTTGAAATGCGTCAGAGCCTACTGTTTTGTAGGAGCGCTAAATTCCAAAAAGTAACTACATTAAAAAAAAACCTGTTCCCGTCCGACCACCGAAGATAAGCAACAGCGTTTATATTCGGATCGGCGACCGCCTGGGAACTCTGGCTGTCTTCATTTCTTGCTTTCTTGTCGCTACCCCTGCCAGCCGTTTTTTCATGCTACCTTTCTCATGTGACAAAGATGCTTCCATACTGATTTTAAACTATCGTAAGATACGATATTAAGGAACTCAGTTTGAAAAGAGTGTGCCAAGGAAGACTTCCAAAGAGTCTCTGGAAATAACAAAACAGTATGAAGTGACAGAAATGTTGTGAAATACGTCAGGGCATATTGTTTTGTAGCAGTGCACAACGGCAAATTTGTAAACAAAAATTTACCTTTCGTCGCTACGAGAGATGGATACTTTGTCGAAAAGCCTGTGCCTTGTGTGCATGTTTTCGCACCTTTCCACGGCACGGCGCGGCACAGAGCTGCTCTGGTAGCTCCGAACGGCCGCACACGTCGCCTCGGACACGCCGGTTCGGCCCGCGCCCATCTCGCAGATGTTCCTCGTGCTTGTGCTGTCATATGGACCGCGACCCGAGCGGCAGCGAGCGGCAGTCGAGCAAAGTCGGGACAAGTCGGGACGGAAGGGGACAGCCGAGAATGCACCATGCGAATTACGCAAATATCTGGCAGCGCGACGCGTGTCAGGCAGGTGAGAACGCTTCCCTCGGTCCAGCAGGACACCGCCACACCCCGCGCAGTCCACCCGCCGAACGGCCGCGCGCAATCCCTGCGACGGACAACAATAACAAGGTGCGTCTCCCGCGAGTGTCGGAGGCCGCGCGAACCAAACGAATGACAGGCGGTGCAACGAGCAGCTGTGTTGTGCGTCTGACCCACGTGGCAGCGCGCCGCACTGCGCGTCGCCTTCGAGGTGGAAGGACGTGCTTTGCGTCAAATGTGCCACCGAAAATGGCGGTTGCGTGTATTGGGAGGAGAGGCGAAGCCTTCTTGTGCCGTGAGACTACAGTATAAGGACGCCAACGGCCATACCATGTTGAATACACCGGTTCTCGTCCGATCACCGAAGTTAAGCAACATCGGGCCCGGTTAGTACTTGGATGGGTGACCGCCTGGGAACACCGGGTGCTGTTGGCTCCCTGTCTTCTTTTAAATTTTATGTCACTACACCTGCCAGCCCTCTTTTCATACAAACTCTCAGGTGCGACAAAGATGCTTCCACAAGCATTTTAAACTACTGTATTAAACGTAAGATGCGAAATTACAGTAATGAACTCAGTTTGTACAAGAATGCGCGGAGGAAGAGTGCTAGGAACTCGTTGAAAATAACGAAACACTGCGAATCGACAGATGTGCTCTTGAAATGCGTCAGAGCCTACTGTTTTGTAGGAGCGCTAAATTCCAAAAAGTAACTACATTAAAAAAAAACCTGTTCCCGTCCGACCACCGAAGATAAGCAACAGCGTTTATATTCGGATCGGCGACCGCCTGGGAACTCTGGCTGTCTTCATTTCTTGCTTTCTTGTCGCTACCCCTGCCAGCCGTTTTTTCATGCTACCTTTCTCATGTGACAAAGATGCTTCCATACTGATTTTAAACTATCGTAAGATACGATATTAAGGAACTCAGTTTGAAAAGAGTGTGCCAAGGAAGACTTCCAAAGAGTCTCTGGAAATAACAAAACAGTATGAAGTGACAGAAATGTTGTGAAATACGTCAGGGCATATTGTTTTGTAGCAGTGCACAACGGCAAATTTGTAAACAAAAATTTACCTTTCGTCGCTACGAGAGATGGATACTTTGTCGAAAAGCCTGTGCCTTGTGTGCATGTTTTCGCACCTTTCCACGGCACGGCGCGGCACAGAGCTGCTCTGGTAGCTCCGAACGGCCGCACACGTCGCCTCGGACACGCCGGTTCGGCCCGCGCCCATCTCGCAGATGTTCCTCGTGCTTGTGCTGTCATATGGACCGCGACCCGAGCGGCAGCGAGCGGCAGTCGAGCAAAGTCGGGACAAGTCGGGACGGAAGGGGACAGCCGAGAATGCACCATGCGAATTACGCAAATATCTGGCAGCGCGACGCGTGTCAGGCAGGTGAGAACGCTTCCCTCGGTCCAGCAGGACACCGCCACACCCCGCGCAGTCCACCCGCCGAACGGCCGCGCGCAATCCCTGCGACGGACAACAATAACAAGGTGCGTCTCCCGCGAGTGTCGGAGGCCGCGCGAACCAAACGAATGACAGGCGGTGCAACGAGCAGCTGTGTTGTGCGTCTGACCCACGTGGCAGCGCGCCGCACTGCGCGTCGCCTTCGAGGTGGAAGGACGTGCTTTGCGTCAAATGTGCCACCGAAAATGGCGGTTGCGTGTATTGGGAGGAGAGGCGAAGCCTTCTTGTGCCGTGAGGCTACAGTATAAGGACGCCAACGGCCATACCATGTTGAATACACCGGTTCTCGTCCGATCACCGAAGTTAAGCAACATCGGGCCCGGTTAGTACTTGGATGGGTGACCGCCTGGGAACACCGGGTGCTGTTGGCTCCCTGTCTTCTTTTAAATTTTATGTCACTACACCTGCCAGCCCTCTTTTCATACAAACTCTCAGGTGCGACAAAGATGCTTCCACAAGCATTTTAAACTACTGTATTAAACGTAAGATGCGAAATTACAGTAATGAACTCAGTTTGTACAAGAATGCGCGGAGGAAGAGTGCTAGGAACTCGTTGAAAATAACGAAACACTGCGAATCGACAGATGTGCTCTTGAAATGCGTCAGAGCCTACTGTTTTGTAGGAGCGCTAAATTCCAAAAAGTAACTACATTAAAAAAAAACCTGTTCCCGTCCGACCACCGAAGATAAGCAACAGCGTTTATATTCGGATCGGCGACCGCCTGGGAACTCTGGCTGTCTTCATTTCTTGCTTTCTTGTCGCTACCCCTGCCAGCCGTTTTTTCATGCTACCTTTCTCATGTGACAAAGATGCTTCCATACTGATTTTAAACTATCGTAAGATACGATATTAAGGAACTCAGTTTGAAAAGAGTGTGCCAAGGAAGACTTCCAAAGAGTCTCTGGAAATAACAAAACAGTATGAAGTGACAGAAATGTTGTGAAATACGTCAGGGCATATTGTTTTGTAGCAGTGCACAACGGCAAATTTGTAAACAAAAATTTACCTTTCGTCGCTACGAGAGATGGATACTTTGTCGAAAAGCCTGTGCCTTGTGTGCATGTTTTCGCACCTTTCCACGGCACGGCGCGGCACAGAGCTGCTCTGGTAGCTCCGAACGGCCGCACACGTCGCCTCGGACACGCCGGTTCGGCCCGCGCCCATCTCGCAGATGTTCCTCGTGCTTGTGCTGTCATATGGACCGCGACCCGAGCGGCAGCGAGCGGCAGTCGAGCAAAGTCGGGACAAGTCGGGACGGAAGGGGACAGCCGAGAATGCACCATGCGAATTACGCAAATATCTGGCAGCGCGACGCGTGTCAGGCAGGTGAGAACGCTTCCCTCGGTCCAGCAGGACACCGCCACACCCCGCGCAGTCCACCCGCCGAACGGCCGCGCGCAATCCCTGCGACGGACAACAATAACAAGGTGCGTCTCCCGCGAGTGTCGGAGGCCGCGCGAACCAAACGAATGACAGGCGGTGCAACGAGCAGCTGTGTTGTGCGTCTGACCCACGTGGCAGCGCGCCGCACTGCGCGTCGCCTTCGAGGTGGAAGGACGTGCTTTGCGTCAAATGTGCCACCGAAAATGGCGGTTGCGTGTATTGGGAGGAGAGGCGAAGCCTTCTTGTGCCGTGAGGCTACAGTATAAGGACGCCAACGGCCATACCATGTTGAATACACCGGTTCTCGTCCGATCACCGAAGTTAAGCAACATCGGGCCCGGTTAGTACTTGGATGGGTGACCGCCTGGGAACACCGGGTGCTGTTGGCTCCCTGTCTTCTTTTAAATTTTATGTCACTACACCTGCCAGCCCTCTTTTCATACAAAC
Organism: Schistocerca gregaria; assembly: GCF_023897955.1. NCBI lineage: Eukaryota > Metazoa > Arthropoda > Insecta > Orthoptera > Acrididae > Schistocerca > Schistocerca gregaria. The sequence goes on from NW_026062090.1 coordinate 25,063, forward strand.
TCTCAGGTGCGACAAAGATGCTTCCACAAGCATTTTAAACTACTGTATTAAACGTAAGATGCGAAATTACAGTAATGAACTCAGTTTGTACAAGAATGCGCGGAGGAAGAGTGCTAGGAACTCGTTGAAAATAACGAAACACTGCGAATCGACAGATGTGCTCTTGAAATGCGTCAGAGCCTACTGTTTTGTAGGAGCGCTAAATTCCAAAAAGTAACTACATTAAAAAAAAACCTGTTCCCGTCCGACCACCGAAGATAAGCAACAGCGTTTATATTCGGATCGGCGACCGCCTGGGAACTCTGGCTGTCTTCATTTCTTGCTTTCTTGTCGCTACCCCTGCCAGCCGTTTTTTCATGCTACCTTTCTCATGTGACAAAGATGCTTCCATACTGATTTTAAACTATCGTAAGATACGATATTAAGGAACTCAGTTTGAAAAGAGTGTGCCAAGGAAGACTTCCAAAGAGTCTCTGGAAATAACAAAACAGTATGAAGTGACAGAAATGTTGTGAAATACGTCAGGGCATATTGTTTTGTAGCAGTGCACAACGGCAAATTTGTAAACAAAAATTTACCTTTCGTCGCTACGAGAGATGGATACTTTGTCGAAAAGCCTGTGCCTTGTGTGCATGTTTTCGCACCTTTCCACGGCACGGCGCGGCACAGAGCTGCTCTGGTAGCTCCGAACGGCCGCACACGTCGCCTCGGACACGCCGGTTCGGCCCGCGCCCATCTCGCAGATGTTCCTCGTGCTTGTGCTGTCATATGGACCGCGACCCGAGCGGCAGCGAGCGGCAGTCGAGCAAAGTCGGGACAAGTCGGGACGGAAGGGGACAGCCGAGAATGCACCATGCGAATTACGCAAATATCTGGCAGCGCGACGCGTGTCAGGCAGGTGAGAACGCTTCCCTCGGTCCAGCAGGACACCGCCACACCCCGCGCAGTCCACCCGCCGAACGGCCGCGCGCAATCCCTGCGACGGACAACAATAACAAGGTGCGTCTCCCGCGAGTGTCGGAGGCCGCGCGAACCAAACGAATGACAGGCGGTGCAACGAGCAGCTGTGTTGTGCGTCTGACCCACGTGGCAGCGCGCCGCACTGCGCGTCGCCTTCGAGGTGGAAGGACGTGCTTTGCGTCAAATGTGCCACCGAAAATGGCGGTTGCGTGTATTGGGAGGAGAGGCGAAGCCTTCTTGTGCCGTGAGACTACAGTATAAGGACGCCAACGGCCATACCATGTTGAATACACCGGTTCTCGTCCGATCACCGAAGTTAAGCAACATCGGGCCCGGTTAGTACTTGGATGGGTGACCGCCTGGGAACACCGGGTGCTGTTGGCTTCCTGTCTTCTTTTAAATTTTATGTCACTACACCTGCCAGCCCTCTTTTCATACAAACTCTCAGGTGCGACAAAGATGCTTCCACAAGCATTTTAAACTACTGTATTAAACGTAAGATGCGAAATTACAGTAATGAACTCAGTTTGTACAAGAATGCGCGGAGGAAGAGTGCTAGGAACTCGTTGAAAATAACGAAACACTGCGAATCGACAGATGTGCTCTTGAAATGCGTCAGAGCCTACTGTTTTGTAGGAGCGCTAAATTCCAAAAAGTAACTACATTAAAAAAAAACCTGTTCCCGTCCGACCACCGAAGATAAGCAACAGCGTTTATATTCGGATCGGCGACCGCCTGGGAACTCTGGCTGTCTTCATTTCTTGCTTTCTTGTCGCTACCCCTGCCAGCCGTTTTTTCATGCTACCTTTCTCATGTGACAAAGATGCTTCCATACTGATTTTAAACTATCGTAAGATACGATATTAAGGAACTCAGTTTGAAAAGAGTGTGCCAAGGAAGACTTCCAAAGAGTCTCTGGAAATAACAAAACAGTATGAAGTGACAGAAATGTTGTGAAATACGTCAGGGCATATTGTTTTGTAGCAGTGCACAACGGCAAATTTGTAAACAAAAATTTACCTTTCGTCGCTACGAGAGATGGATACTTTGTCGAAAAGCCTGTGCCTTGTGTGCATGTTTTCGCACCTTTCCACGGCACGGCGCGGCACAGAGCTGCTCTGGTAGCTCCGAACGGCCGCACACGTCGCCTCGGACACGCCGGTTCGGCCCGCGCCCATCTCGCAGATGTTCCTCGTGCTTGTGCTGTCATATGGACCGCGACCCGAGCGGCAGCGAGCGGCAGTCGAGCAAAGTCGGGACAAGTCGGGACGGAAGGGGACAGCCGAGAATGCACCATGCGAATTACGCAAATATCTGGCAGCGCGACGCGTGTCAGGCAGGTGAGAACGCTTCCCTCGGTCCAGCAGGACACCGCCACACCCCGCGCAGTCCACCCGCCGAACGGCCGCGCGCAATCCCTGCGACGGACAACAATAACAAGGTGCGTCTCCCGCGAGTGTCGGAGGCCGCGCGAACCAAACGAATGACAGGCGGTGCAACGAGCAGCTGTGTTGTGCGTCTGACCCACGTGGCAGCGCGCCGCACTGCGCGTCGCCTTCGAGGTGGAAGGACGTGCTTTGCGTCAAATGTGCCACCGAAAATGGCGGTTGCGTGTATTGGGAGGAGAGGCGAAGCCTTCTTGTGCCGTGAGACTACAGTATAAGGACGCCAACGGCCATACCATGTTGAATACACCGGTTCTCGTCCGATCACCGAAGTTAAGCAACATCGGGCCCGGTTAGTACTTGGATGGGTGACCGCCTGGGAACACCGGGTGCTGTTGGCTTCCTGTCTTCTTTTAAATTTTATGTCACTACACCTGCCAGCCCTCTTTTCATACAAACTCTCAGGTGCGACAAAGATGCTTCCACAAGCATTTTAAACTACTGTATTAAACGTAAGATGCGAAATTACAGTAATGAACTCAGTTTGTACAAGAATGCGCGGAGGAAGAGTGCTAGGAACTCGTTGAAAATAACGAAACACTGCGAATCGACAGATGTGCTCTTGAAATGCGTCAGAGCCTACTGTTTTGTAGGAGCGCTAAATTCCAAAAAGTAACTACATTAAAAAAAAACCTGTTCCCGTCCGACCACCGAAGATAAGCAACAGCGTTTATATTCGGATCGGCGACCGCCTGGGAACTCTGGCTGTCTTCATTTCTTGCTTTCTTGTCGCTACCCCTGCCAGCCGTTTTTTCATGCTACCTTTCTCATGTGACAAAGATGCTTCCATACTGATTTTAAACTATCGTAAGATACGATATTAAGGAACTCAGTTTGAAAAGAGTGTGCCAAGGAAGACTTCCAAAGAGTCTCTGGAAATAACAAAACAGTATGAAGTGACAGAAATGTTGTGAAATACGTCAGGGCATATTGTTTTGTAGCAGTGCACAACGGCAAATTTGTAAACAAAAATTTACCTTTCGTCGCTACGAGAGATGGATACTTTGTCGAAAAGCCTGTGCCTTGTGTGCATGTTTTCGCACCTTTCCACGGCACGGCGCGGCACAGAGCTGCTCTGGTAGCTCCGAACGGCCGCACACGTCGCCTCGGACACGCCGGTTCGGCCCGCGCCCATCTCGCAGATGTTCCTCGTGCTTGTGCTGTCATATGGACCGCGACCCGAGCGGCAGCGAGCGGCAGTCGAGCAAAGTCGGGACAAGTCGGGACGGAAGGGGACAGCCGAGAATGCACCATGCGAATTACGCAAATATCTGGCAGCGCGACGCGTGTCAGGCAGGTGAGAACGCTTCCCTCGGTCCAGCAGGACACCGCCACACCCCGCGCAGTCCACCCGCCGAACGGCCGCGCGCAATCCCTGCGACGGACAACAATAACAAGGTGCGTCTCCCGCGAGTGTCGGAGGCCGCGCGAACCAAACGAATGACAGGCGGTGCAACGAGCAGCTGTGTTGTGCGTCTGACCCACGTGGCAGCGCGCCGCACTGCGCGTCGCCTTCGAGGTGGAAGGACGTGCTTTGCGTCAAATGTGCCACCGAAAATGGCGGTTGCGTGTATTGGGAGGAGAGGCGAAGCCTTCTTGTGCCGTGAGACTACAGTATAAGGACGCCAACGGCCATACCATGTTGAATACACCGGTTCTCGTCCGATCACCGAAGTTAAGCAACATCGGGCCCGGTTAGTACTTGGATGGGTGACCGCCTGGGAACACCGGGTGCTGTTGGCTCCCTGTCTTCTTTTAAATTTTATGTCACTACACCTGCCAGCCCTCTTTTCATACAAACTCTCAGGTGCGACAAAGATGCTTCCACAAGCATTTTAAACTACTGTATTAAACGTAAGATGCGAAATTACAGTAATGAACTCAGTTTGTACAAGAATGCGCGGAGGAAGAGTGCTAGGAACTCGTTGAAAATAACGAAACACTGCGAATCGACAGATGTGCTCTTGAAATGCGTCAGAGCCTACTGTTTTGTAGGAGCGCTAAATTCCAAAAAGTAACTACATTAAAAAAAAACCTGTTCCCGTCCGACCACCGAAGATAAGCAACAGCGTTTATATTCGGATCGGCGACCGCCTGGGAACTCTGGCTGTCTTCATTTCTTGCTTTCTTGTCGCTACCCCTGCCAGCCGTTTTTTCATGCTACCTTTCTCATGTGACAAAGATGCTTCCATACTGATTTTAAACTATCGTAAGATACGATATTAAGGAACTCAGTTTGAAAAGAGTGTGCCAAGGAAGACTTCCAAAGAGTCTCTGGAAATAACAAAACAGTATGAAGTGACAGAAATGTTGTGAAATACGTCAGGGCATATTGTTTTGTAGCAGTGCACAACGGCAAATTTGTAAACAAAAATTTACCTTTCGTCGCTACGAGAGATGGATACTTTGTCGAAAAGCCTGTGCCTTGTGTGCATGTTTTCGCACCTTTCCACGGCACGGCGCGGCACAGAGCTGCTCTGGTAGCTCCGAACGGCCGCACACGTCGCCTCGGACACGCCGGTTCGGCCCGCGCCCATCTCGCAGATGTTCCTCGTGCTTGTGCTGTCATATGGACCGCGACCCGAGCGGCAGCGAGCGGCAGTCGAGCAAAGTCGGGACAAGTCGGGACGGAAGGGGACAGTCGAGAATGCACCATGCGAATTACGCAAATATCTGGCAGCGCGACGCGTGTCAGGCAGGTGAGAACGCTTCCCTCGGTCCAGCAGGACACCGCCACACCCCGCGCAGTCCACCCGCCGAACGGCCGCGCGCAATCCCTGCGACGGACAACAATAACAAGGTGCGTCTCCCGCGAGTGTCGGAGGCCGCGCGAACCAAACGAATGACAGGCGGTGCAACGAGCAGCTGTGTTGTGCGTCTGACCCACGTGGCAGCGCGCCGCACTGCGCGTCGCCTTCGAGGTGGAAGGACGTGCTTTGCGTCAAATGTGCCACCGAAAATGGCGGTTGCGTGTATTGGGAGGAGAGGCGAAGCCTTCTTGTGCCGTGAGACTACAGTATAAGGACGCCAACGGCCATACCATGTTGAATACACCGGTTCTCGTCCGATCACCGAAGTTAAGCAACATCGGGCCCGGTTAGTACTTGGATGGGTGACCGCCTGGGAACACCGGGTGCTGTTGGCTCCCTGTCTTCTTTTAAATTTTATGTCACTACACCTGCCAGCCCTCTTTTCATACAAACTCTCAGGTGCGACAAAGATGCTTCCACAAGCATTTTAAACTACTGTATTAAACGTAAGATGCGAAATTACAGTAATGAACTCAGTTTGTACAAGAATGCGCGGAGGAAGAGTGCTAGGAACTCGTTGAAAATAACGAAACACTGCGAATCGACAGATGTGCTCTTGAAATGCGTCAGAGCCTACTGTTTTGTAGGAGCGCTAAATTCCAAAAAGTAACTACATTAAAAAAAAACCTGTTCCCGTCCGACCACCGAAGATAAGCAACAGCGTTTATATTCGGATCGGCGACCGCCTGGGAACTCTGGCTGTCTTCATTTCTTGCTTTCTTGTCGCTACCCCTGCCAGCCGTTTTTTCATGCTACCTTTCTCATGTGACAAAGATGCTTCCATACTGATTTTAAACTATCGTAAGATACGATATTAAGGAACTCAGTTTGAAAAGAGTGTGCCAAGGAAGACTTCCAAAGAGTCTCTGGAAATAACAAAACAGTATGAAGTGACAGAAATGTTGTGAAATACGTCAGGGCATATTGTTTTGTAGCAGTGCACAACGGCAAATTTGTAAACAAAAATTTACCTTTCGTCGCTACGAGAGATGGATACTTTGTCGAAAAGCCTGTGCCTTGTGTGCATGTTTTCGCACCTTTCCACGGCACGGCGCGGCACAGAGCTGCTCTGGTAGCTCCGAACGGCCGCACACGTCGCCTCGGACACGCCGGTTCGGCCCGCGCCCATCTCGCAGATGTTCCTCGTGCTTGTGCTGTCATATGGACCGCGACCCGAGCGGCAGCGAGCGGCAGTCGAGCAAAGTCGGGACAAGTCGGGACGGAAGGGGACAGCCGAGAATGCACCATGCGAATTACGCAAATATCTGGCAGCGCGACGCGTGTCAGGCAGGTGAGAACGCTTCCCTCGGTCCAGCAGGACACCGCCACACCCCGCGCAGTCCACCCGCCGAACGGCCGCGCGCAATCCCTGCGACGGACAACAATAACAAGGTGCGTCTCCCGCGAGTGTCGGAGGCCGCGCGAACCAAACGAATGACAGGCGGTGCAACGAGCAGCTGTGTTGTGCGTCTGACCCACGTGGCAGCGCGCCGCACTGCGCGTCGCCTTCGAGGTGGAAGGACGTGCTTTGCGTCAAATGTGCCACCGAAAATGGCGGTTGCGTGTATTGGGAGGAGAGGCGAAGCCTTCTTGTGCCGTGAGACTACAGTATAAGGACGCCAACGGCCATACCATGTTGAATACACCGGTTCTCGTCCGATCACCGAAGTTAAGCAACATCGGGCCCGGTTAGTACTTGGATGGGTGACCGCCTGGGAACACCGGGTGCTGTTGGCTCCCTGTCTTCTTTTAAATTTTATGTCACTACACCTGCCAGCCCTCTTTTCATACAAACTCTCAGGTGCGACAAAGATGCTTCCACAAGCATTTTAAACTACTGTATTAAACGTAAGATGCGAAATTACAGTAATGAACTCAGTTTGTACAAGAATGCGCGGAGGAAGAGTGCTAGGAACTCGTTGAAAATAACGAAACACTGCGAATCGACAGATGTGCTCTTGAAATGCGTCAGAGCCTACTGTTTTGTAGGAGCGCTAAATTCCAAAAAGTAACTACATTAAAAAAAAACCTGTTCCCGTCCGACCACCGAAGATAAGCAACAGCGTTTATATTCGGATCGGCGACCGCCTGGGAACTCTGGCTGTCTTCATTTCTTGCTTTCTTGTCGCTACCCCTGCCAGCCGTTTTTTCATGCTACCTTTCTCATGTGACAAAGATGCTTCCATACTGATTTTAAACTATCGTAAGATACGATATTAAGGAACTCAGTTTGAAAAGAGTGTGCCAAGGAAGACTTCCAAAGAGTCTCTGGAAATAACAAAACAGTATGAAGTGACAGAAATGTTGTGAAATACGTCAGGGCATATTGTTTTGTAGCAGTGCACAACGGCAAATTTGTAAACAAAAATTTACCTTTCGTCGCTACGAGAGATGGATACTTTGTCGAAAAGCCTGTGCCTTGTGTGCATGTTTTCGCACCTTTCCACGGCACGGCGCGGCACAGAGCTGCTCTGGTAGCTCCGAACGGCCGCACACGTCGCCTCGGACACGCCGGTTCGGCCCGCGCCCATCTCGCAGATGTTCCTCGTGCTTGTGCTGTCATATGGACCGCGACCCGAGCGGCAGCGAGCGGCAGTCGAGCAAAGTCGGGACAAGTCGGGACGGAAGGGGACAGCCGAGAATGCACCATGCGAATTACGCAAATATCTGGCAGCGCGACGCGTGTCAGGCAGGTGAGAACGCTTCCCTCGGTCCAGCAGGACACTGCCACACCCCGCGCAGTCCACCCGCCGCCCGGCCGCGCGCAATCCCTGCGACGGACAACAATAACAAGGTGCGTCTCCCGCGAGTGTCGGAGGCCGCGCGAACCAAACGAATGACAGGCGGTGCAACGAGCAGCTGTGTTGTGCGTCTGACCCACGTGGCAGCGCGCCGCACTGCGCGTCGCCTTCGAGGTGGAAGGACGTGCTTTGCGTCAAATGTGCCACCGAAAATGGCGGTTGCGTGTATTGGGAGGAGAGGCGAAGCCTTCTTGTGCCGTGAGACTACAGTATAAGGACGCCAACGGCCATACCATGTTGAATACACCGGTTCTCGTCCGATCACCGAAGTTAAGCAACATCGGGCCCGGTTAGTACTTGGATGGGTGACCGCCTGGGAACACCGGGTGCTGTTGGCTCCCTGTCTTCTTTTAAATTTTATGTCACTACACCTGCCAGCCCTCTTTTCATACAAACTCTCAGGTGCGACAAAGATGCTTCCACAAGCATTTTAAACTACTGTATTAAACGTAAGATGCGAAATTACAGTAATGAACTCAGTTTGTACAAGAATGCGCGGAGGAAGAGTGCTAGGAACTCGTTGAAAATAACGAAACACTGCGAATCGACAGATGTGCTCTTGAAATGCGTCAGAGCCTACTGTTTTGTAGGAGCGCTAAATTCCAAAAAGTAACTACATTAAAAAAAAACCTGTTCCCGTCCGACCACCGAAGATAAGCAACAGCGTTTATATTCGGATCGGCGACCGCCTGGGAACTCTGGCTGTCTTCATTTCTTGCTTTCTTGTCGCTACCCCTGCCAGCCGTTTTTTCATGCTACCTTTCTCATGTGACAAAGATGCTTCCATACTGATTTTAAACTATCGTAAGATACGATATTAAGGAACTCAGTTTGAAAAGAGTGTGCCAAGGAAGACTTCCAAAGAGTCTCTGGAAATAACAAAACAGTATGAAGTGACAGAAATGTTGTGAAATACGTCAGGGCATATTGTTTTGTAGCAGTGCACAACGGCAAATTTGTAAACAAAAATTTACCTTTCGTCGCTACGAGAGATGGATACTTTGTCGAAAAGCCTGTGCCTTGTGTGCATGTTTTCGCACCTTTCCACGGCACGGCGCGGCACAGAGCTGCTCTGGTAGCTCCGAACGGCCGCACACGTCGCCTCGGACACGCCGGTTCGGCCCGCGCCCATCTCGCAGATGTTCCTCGTGCTTGTGCTGTCATATGGACCGCGACCCGAGCGGCAGCGAGCGGCAGTCGAGCAAAGTCGGGACAAGTCGGGACGGAAGGGGACAGCCGAGAATGCACCATGCGAATTACGCAAATATCTGGCAGCGCGACGCGTGTCAGGCAGGTGAGAACGCTTCCCTCGGTCCAGCAGGACACCGCCACACCCCGCGCAGTCCACCCGCCGAACGGCCGCGCGCAATCCCTGCGACGGACAACAATAACAAGGTGCGTCTCCCGCGAGTGTCGGAGGCCGCGCGAACCAAACGAATGACAGGCGGTGCAACGAGCAGCTGTGTTGTGCGTCTGACCCACGTGGCAGCGCGCCGCACTGCGCGTCGCCTTCGAGGTGGAAGGACGTGCTTTGCGTCAAATGTGCCACCGAAAATGGCGGTTGCGTGTATTGGGAGGAGAGGCGAAGCCTTCTTGTGCCGTGAGACTACAGTATAAGGACGCCAACGGCCATACCATGTTGAATACACCGGTTCTCGTCCGATCACCGAAGTTAAGCAACATCGGGCCCGGTTAGTACTTGGATGGGTGACCGCCTGGGAACACCGGGTGCTGTTGGCTCCCTGTCTTCTTTTAAATTTTATGTCACTACACCTGCCAGCCCTCTTTTCATACAAACTCTCAGGTGCGACAAAGATGCTTCCACAAGCATTTTAAACTACTGTATTAAACGTAAGATGCGAAATTACAGTAATGAACTCAGTTTGTACAAGAATGCGCGGAGGAAGAGTGCTAGGAACTCGTTGAAAATAACGAAACACTGCGAATCGACAGATGTGCTCTTGAAATGCGTCAGAGCCTACTGTTTTGTAGGAGCGCTAAATTCCAAAAAGTAACTACATTAAAAAAAAACCTGTTCCCGTCCGACCACCGAAGATAAGCAACAGCGTTTATATTCGGATCGGCGACCGCCTGGGAACTCTGGCTGTCTTCATTTCTTGCTTTCTTGTCGCTACCCCTGCCAGCCGTTTTTTCATGCTACCTTTCTCATGTGACAAAGATGCTTCCATACTGATTTTAAACTATCGTAAGATACGATATTAAGGAACTCAGTTTGAAAAGAGTGTGCCAAGGAAGACTTCCAAAGAGTCTCTGGAAATAACAAAACAGTATGAAGTGACAGAAATGTTGTGAAATACGTCAGGGCATATTGTTTTGTAGCAGTGCACAACGGCAAATTTGTAAACAAAAATTTACCTTTCGTCGCTACGAGAGATGGATACTTTGTCGAAAAGCCTGTGCCTTGTGTGCATGTTTTCGCACCTTTCCACGGCACGGCGCGGCACAGAGCTGCTCTGGTAGCTCCGAACGGCCGCACACGTCGCCTCGGACACGCCGGTTCGGCCCGCGCCCATCTCGCAGATGTTCCTCGTGCTTGTGCTGTCATATGGACCGCGACCCGAGCGGCAGCGAGCGGCAGTCGAGCAAAGTCGGGACAAGTCGGGACGGAAGGGGACAGCCGAGAATGCACCATGCGAATTACGCAAATATCTGGCAGCGCGACGCGTGTCAGGCAGGTGAGAACGCTTCCCTCGGTCCAGCAGGACACCGCCACACCCCGCGCAGTCCACCCGCCGAACGGCCGCGCGCAATCCCTGCGACGGACAACAATAACAAGGTGCGTCTCCCGCGAGTGTCGGAGGCCGCGCGAACCAAACGAATGACAGGCGGTGCAACGAGCAGCTGTGTTGTGCGTCTGACCCACGTGGCAGCGCGCCGCACTGCGCGTCGCCTTCGAGGTGGAAGGACGTGCTTTGCGTCAAATGTGCCACCGAAAATGGCGGTTGCGTGTATTGGGAGGAGAGGCGAAGCCTTCTTGTGCCGTGAGACTACAGTATAAGGACGCCAACGGCCATACCATGTTGAATACACCGGTTCTCGTCCGATCACCGAAGTTAAGCAACATCGGGCCCGGTTAGTACTTGGATGGGTGACCGCCTGGGAACACCGGGTGCTGTTGGCTCCCTGTCTTCTTTTAAATTTTATGTCACTACACCTGCCAGCCCTCTTTTCATACAAACTCTCAGGTGCGACAAAGATGCTTCCACAAGCATTTTAAACTACTGTATTAAACGTAAGATGCGAAATTACAGTAATGAACTCAGTTTGTACAAGAATGCGCGGAGGAAGAGTGCTAGGAACTCGTTGAAAATAACGAAACACTGCGAATCGACAGATGTGCTCTTGAAATGCGTCAGAGCCTACTGTTTTGTAGGAGCGCTAAATTCCAAAAAGTAACTACATTAAAAAAAAACCTGTTCCCGTCCGACCACCGAAGATAAGCAACAGCGTTTATATTCGGATCGGCGACCGCCTGGGAACTCTGGCTGTCTTCATTTCTTGCTTTCTTGTCGCTACCCCTGCCAGCCGTTTTTTCATGCTACCTTTCTCATGTGACAAAGATGCTTCCATACTGATTTTAAACTATCGTAAGATACGATATTAAGGAACTCAGTTTGAAAAGAGTGTGCCAAGGAAGACTTCCAAAGAGTCTCTGGAAATAACAAAACAGTATGAAGTGACAGAAATGTTGTGAAATACGTCAGGGCATATTGTTTTGTAGCAGTGCACAACGGCAAATTTGTAAACAAAAATTTACCTTTCGTCGCTACGAGAGATGGATACTTTGTCGAAAAGCCTGTGCCTTGTGTGCATGTTTTCGCACCTTTCCACGGCACGGCGCGGCACAGAGCTGCTCTGGTAGCTCCGAACGGCCGCACACGTCGCCTCGGACACGCCGGTTCGGCCCGCGCCCATCTCGCAGATGTTCCTCGTGCTTGTGCTGTCATATGGACCGCGACCCGAGCGGCAGCGAGCGGCAGTCGAGCAAAGTCGGGACAAGTCGGGACGGAAGGGGACAGCCGAGAATGCACCATGCGAATTACGCAAATATCTGGCAGCGCGACGCGTGTCAGGCAGGTGAGAACGCTTCCCTCGGTCCAGCAGGACACCGCCACACCCCGCGCAGTCCACCCGCCGAACGGCCGCGCGCAATCCCTGCGACGGACAACAATAACAAGGTGCGTCTCCCGCGAGTGTCGGAGGCCGCGCGAACCAAACGAATGACAGGCGGTGCAACGAGCAGCTGTGTTGTGCGTCTGACCCACGTGGCAGCGCGCCGCACTGCGCGTCGCCTTCGAGGTGGAAGGACGTGCTTTGCGTCAAATGTGCCACCGAAAATGGCGGTTGCGTGTATTGGGAGGAGAGGCGAAGCCTTCTTGTGCCGTGAGACTACAGTATAAGGACGCCAACGGCCATACCATGTTGAATACACCGGTTCTCGTCCGATCACCGAAGTTAAGCAACATCGGGCCCGGTTAGTACTTGGATGGGTGACCGCCTGGGAACACCGGGTGCTGTTGGCTCCCTGTCTTCTTTTAAATTTTATGTCACTACACCTGCCAGCCCTCTTTTCATACAAACTCTCAGGTGCGACAAAGATGCTTCCACAAGCATTTTAAACTACTGTATTAAACGTAAGATGCGAAATTACAGTAATGAACTCAGTTTGTACAAGAATGCGCGGAGGAAGAGTGCTAGGAACTCGTTGAAAATAACGAAACACTGCGAATCGACAGATGTGCTCTTGAAATGCGTCAGAGCCTACTGTTTTGTAGGAGCGCTAAATTCCAAAAAGTAACTACATTAAAAAAAAACCTGTTCCCGTCCGACCACCGAAGATAAGCAACAGCGTTTATATTCGGATCGGCGACCGCCTGGGAACTCTGGCTGTCTTCATTTCTTGCTTTCTTGTCGCTACCCCTGCCAGCCGTTTTTTCATGCTACCTTTCTCATGTGACAAAGATGCTTCCATACTGATTTTAAACTATCGTAAGATACGATATTAAGGAACTCAGTTTGAAAAGAGTGTGCCAAGGAAGACTTCCAAAGAGTCTCTGGAAATAACAAAACAGTATGAAGTGACAGAAATGTTGTGAAATACGTCAGGGCATATTGTTTTGTAGCAGTGCACAACGGCAAATTTGTAAACAAAAATTTACCTTTCGTCGCTACGAGAGATGGATACTTTGTCGAAAAGCCTGTGCCTTGTGTGCATGTTTTCGCACCTTTCCACGGCACGGCGCGGCACAGAGCTGCTCTGGTAGCTCCGAACGGCCGCACACGTCGCCTCGGACACGCCGGTTCGGCCCGCGCCCATCTCGCAGATGTTCCTCGTGCTTGTGCTGTCATATGGACCGCGACCCGAGCGGCAGCGAGCGGCAGTCGAGCAAAGTCGGGACAAGTCGGGACGGAAGGGGACAGCCGAGAATGCACCATGCGAATTACGCAAATATCTGGCAGCGCGACGCGTGTCAGGCAGGTGAGAACGCTTCCCTCGGTCCAGCAGGACACTGCCACACCCCGCGCAGTCCACCCGCCGCCCGGCCGCGCGCAATCCCTGCGACGGACAACAATAACAAGGTGCGTCTCCCGCGAGTGTCGGAGGCCGCGCGAACCAAACGAATGACAGGCGGTGCAACGAGCAGCTGTGTTGTGCGTCTGACCCACGTGGCAGCGCGCCGCACTGCGCGTCGCCTTCGAGGTGGAAGGACGTGCTTTGCGTCAAATGTGCCACCGAAAATGGCGGTTGCGTGTATTGGGAGGAGAGGCGAAGCCTTCTTGTGCCGTGAGACTACAGTATAAGGACGCCAACGGCCATACCATGTTGAATACACCGGTTCTCGTCCGATCACCGAAGTTAAGCAACATCGGGCCCGGTTAGTACTTGGATGGGTGACCGCCTGGGAACACCGGGTGCTGTTGGCTCCCTGTCTTCTTTTAAATTTTATGTCACTACACCTGCCAGCCCTCTTTTCATACAAACTCTCAGGTGCGACAAAGATGCTTCCACAAGCATTTTAAACTACTGTATTAAACGTAAGATGCGAAATTACAGTAATGAACTCAGTTTGTACAAGAATGCGCGGAGGAAGAGTGCTAGGAACTCGTTGAAAATAACGAAACACTGCGAATCGACAGATGTGCTCTTGAAATGCGTCAGAGCCTACTGTTTTGTAGGAGCGCTAAATTCCAAAAAGTAACTACATTAAAAAAAAACCTGTTCCCGTCCGACCACCGAAGATAAGCAACAGCGTTTATATTCGGATCGGCGACCGCCTGGGAACTCTGGCTGTCTTCATTTCTTGCTTTCTTGTCGCTACCCCTGCCAGCCGTTTTTTCATGCTACCTTTCTCATGTGACAAAGATGCTTCCATACTGATTTTAAACTATCGTAAGATACGATATTAAGGAACTCAGTTTGAAAAGAGTGTGCCAAGGAAGACTTCCAAAGAGTCTCTGGAAATAACAAAACAGTATGAAGTGACAGAAATGTTGTGAAATACGTCAGGGCATATTGTTTTGTAGCAGTGCACAACGGCAAATTTGTAAACAAAAATTTACCTTTCGTCGCTACGAGAGATGGATACTTTGTCGAAAAGCCTGTGCCTTGTGTGCATGTTTTCGCACCTTTCCACGGCACGGCGCGGCACAGAGCTGCTCTGGTAGCTCCGAACGGCCGCACACGTCGCCTCGGACACGCCGGTTCGGCCCGCGCCCATCTCGCAGATGTTCCTCGTGCTTGTGCTGTCATATGGACCGCGACCCGAGCGGCAGCGAGCGGCAGTCGAGCAAAGTCGGGACAAGTCGGGACGGAAGGGGACAGCCGAGAATGCACCATGCGAATTACGCAAATATCTGGCAGCGCGACGCGTGTCAGGCAGGTGAGAACGCTTCCCTCGGTCCAGCAGGACACTGCCACACCCCGCGCAGTCCACCCGCCGCCCGGCCGCGCGCAATCCCTGCGACGGACAACAATAACAAGGTGCGTCTCCCGCGAGTGTCGGAGGCCGCGCGAACCAAACGAATGACAGGCGGTGCAACGAGCAGCTGTGTTGTGCGTCTGACCCACGTGGCAGCGCGCCGCACTGCGCGTCGCCTTCGAGGTGGAAGGACGTGCTTTGCGTCAAATGTGCCACCGAAAATGGCGGTTGCGTGTATTGGGAGGAGAGGCGAAGCCTTCTTGTGCCGTGAGACTACAGTATAAGGACGCCAACGGCCATACCATGTTGAATACACCGGTTCTCGTCCGATCACCGAAGTTAAGCAACATCGGGCCCGGTTAGTACTTGGATGGGTGACCGCCTGGGAACACCGGGTGCTGTTGGCTCCCTGTCTTCTTTTAAATTTTATGTCACTACACCTGCCAGCCCTCTTTTCATACAAACTCTCAGGTGCGACAAAGATGCTTCCACAAGCATTTTAAACTACTGTATTAAACGTAAGATGCGAAATTACAGTAATGAACTCAGTTTGTACAAGAATGCGCGGAGGAAGAGTGCTAGGAACTCGTTGAAAATAACGAAACACTGCGAATCGACAGATGTGCTCTTGAAATGCGTCAGAGCCTACTGTTTTGTAGGAGCGCTAAATTCCAAAAAGTAACTACATTAAAAAAAAACCTGTTCCCGTCCGACCACCGAAGATAAGCAACAGCGTTTATATTCGGATCGGCGACCGCCTGGGAACTCTGGCTGTCTTCATTTCTTGCTTTCTTGTCGCTACCCCCTGCCAGCCGTTTTTTCATGCTACCTTTCTCATGTGACAAAGATGCTTCCATACTGATTTTAAACTATCGTAAGATACGATATTAAGGAACTCAGTTTGAAAAGAGTGTGCCAAGGAAGACTTCCAAAGAGTCTCTGGAAATAACAAAACAGTATGAAGTGACAGAAATGTTGTGAAATACGTCAGGGCATATTGTTTTGTAGCAGTGCACAACGGCAAATTTGTAAACAAAAATTTACCTTTCGTCGCTACGAGAGATGGATACTTTGTCGAAAAGCCTGTGCCTTGTGTGCATGTTTTCGCACCTTTCCACGGCACGGCGCGGCACAGAGCTGCTCTGGTAGCTCCGAACGGCCGCACACGTCGCCTCGGACACGCCGGTTCGGCCCGCGCCCATCTCGCAGATGTTCCTCGTGCTTGTGCTGTCATATGGACCGCGACCCGAGCGGCAGCGAGCGGCAGTCGAGCAAAGTCGGGACAAGTCGGGACGGAAGGGGACAGCCGAGAATGCACCATGCGAATTACGCAAATATCTGGCAGCGCGACGCGTGTCAGGCAGGTGAGAACGCTTCCCTCGGTCCAGCAGGACACCGCCACACCCCGCGCAGTCCACCCGCCGAACGGCCGCGCGCAATCCCTGCGACGGACAACAATAACAAGGTGCGTCTCCCGCGAGTGTCGGAGGCCGCGCGAACCAAACGAATGACAGGCGGTGCAACGAGCAGCTGTGTTGTGCGTCTGACCCACGTGGCAGCGCGCCGCACTGCGCGTCGCCTTCGAGGTGGAAGGACGTGCTTTGCGTCAAATGTGCCACCGAAAATGGCGGTTGCGTGTATTGGGAGGAGAGGCGAAGCCTTCTTGTGCCGTGAGACTACAGTATAAGGACGCCAACGGCCATACCATGTTGAATACACCGGTTCTCGTCCGATCACCGAAGTTAAGCAACATCGGGCCCGGTTAGTACTTGGATGGGTGACCGCCTGGGAACACCGGGTGCTGTTGGCTCCCTGTCTTCTTTTAAATTTTATGTCACTACACCTGCCAGCCCTCTTTTCATACAAACTCTCAGGTGCGACAAAGATGCTTCCACAAGCATTTTAAACTACTGTATTAAACGTAAGATGCGAAATTACAGTAATGAACTCAGTTTGTACAAGAATGCGCGGAGGAAGAGTGCTAGGAACTCGTTGAAAATAACGAAACACTGCGAATCGACAGATGTGCTCTTGAAATGCGTCAGAGCCTACTGTTTTGTAGGAGCGCTAAATTCCAAAAAGTAACTACATTAAAAAAAAACCTGTTCCCGTCCGACCACCGAAGATAAGCAACAGCGTTTATATTCGGATCGGCGACCGCCTGGGAACTCTGGCTGTCTTCATTTCTTGCTTTCTTGTCGCTACCCCTGCCAGCCGTTTTTTCATGCTACCTTTCTCATGTGACAAAGATGCTTCCATACTGATTTTAAACTATCGTAAGATACGATATTAAGGAACTCAGTTTGAAAAGAGTGTGCCAAGGAAGACTTCCAAAGAGTCTCTGGAAATAACAAAACAGTATGAAGTGACAGAAATGTTGTGAAATACGTCAGGGCATATTGTTTTGTAGCAGTGCACAACGGCAAATTTGTAAACAAAAATTTACCTTTCGTCGCTACGAGAGATGGATACTTTGTCGAAAAGCCTGTGCCTTGTGTGCATGTTTTCGCACCTTTCCACGGCACGGCGCGGCACAGAGCTGCTCTGGTAGCTCCGAACGGCCGCACACGTCGCCTCGGACACGCCGGTTCGGCCCGCGCCCATCTCGCAGATGTTCCTCGTGCTTGTGCTGTCATATGGACCGCGACCCGAGCGGCAGCGAGCGGCAGTCGAGCAAAGTCGGGACAAGTCGGGACGGAAGGGGACAGCCGAGAATGCACCATGCGAATTACGCAAATATCTGGCAGCGCGACGCGTGTCAGGCAGGTGAGAACGCTTCCCTCGGTCCAGCAGGACACCGCCACACCCCGCGCAGTCCACCCGCCGCCCGGCCGCGCGCAATCCCTGCGACGGACAACAATAACAAGGTGCGTCTCCCGCGAGTGTCGGAGGCCGCGCGAACCAAACGAATGACAGGCGGTGCAACGAGCAGCTGTGTTGTGCGTCTGACCCACGTGGCAGCGCGCCGCACTGCGCGTCGCCTTCGAGGTGGAAGGACGTGCTTTGCGTCAAATGTGCCACCGAAAATGGCGGTTGCGTGTATTGGGAGGAGAGGCGAAGCCTTCTTGTGCCGTGAGACTACAGTGTAAGGACGCCAACGGCCATACCATGTTGAATACACCGGTTCTCGTCCGATCACCGAAGTTAAGCAACATCGGGCCCGGTTAGTACTTGGATGGGTGACCGCCTGGGAACACCGGGTGCTGTTGGCTCCCTGTCTTCTTTTAAATTTTATGTCACTACACCTGCCAGCCCTCTTTTCATACAAACTCTCAGGTGCGACAAAGATGCTTCCACAAGCATTTTAAACTACTGTATTAAACGTAAGATGCGAAATTACAGTAATGAACTCAGTTTGTACAAGAATGCGCGGAGGAAGAGTGCTAGGAACTCGTTGAAAATAACGAAACACTGCGAATCGACAGATGTGCTCTTGAAATGCGTCAGAGCCTACTGTTTTGTAGGAGCGCTAAATTCCAAAAAGTAACTACATTAAAAAAAAACCTGTTCCCGTCCGACCACCGAAGATAAGCAACAGCGTTTATATTCGGATCGGCGACCGCCTGGGAACTCTGGCTGTCTTCATTTCTTGCTTTCTTGTCGCTACCCCTGCCAGCCGTTTTTTCATGCTACCTTTCTCATGTGACAAAGATGCTTCCATACTGATTTTAAACTATCGTAAGATACGATATTAAGGAACTCAGTTTGAAAAGAGTGTGCCAAGGAAGACTTCCAAAGAGTCTCTGGAAATAACAAAACAGTATGAAGTGACAGAAATGTTGTGAAATACGTCAGGGCATATTGTTTTGTAGCAGTGCACAACGGCAAATTTGTAAACAAAATTTACCTTTCGTCGCTACGAGAGATGGATACTTTGTCGAAAAGCCTGTGCCTTGTGTGCATGTTTTCGCACCTTTCCACGGCACGGCGCGGCACAGAGCTGCTCTGGTAGCTCCGAACGGCCGCACACGTCGCCTCGGACACGCCGGTTCGGCCCGCGCCCATCTCGCAGATGTTCCTCGTGCTTGTGCTGTCATATGGACCGCGACCCGAGCGGCAGCGAGCGGCAGTCGAGCAAAGTCGGGACAAGTCGGGACGGAAGGGGACAGCCGAGAATGCACCATGCGAATTACGCAAATATCTGGCAGCGCGACGCGTGTCAGGCAGGTGAGAACGCTTCCCTCGGTCCAGCAGGACACTGCCACACCCCGCGCAGTCCACCCGCCGCCCGGCCGCGCGCAATCCCTGCGACGGACAACAATAACAAGGTGCGTCTCCCGCGAGTGTCGGAGGCCGCGCGAACCAAACGAATGACAGGCGGTGCAACGAGCAGCTGTGTTGTGCGTCTGACCCACGTGGCAGCGCGCCGCACTGCGCGTCGCCTTCGAGGTGGAAGGACGTGCTTTGCGTCAAATGTGCCACCGAAAATGGCGGTTGCGTGTATTGGGAGGAGAGGCGAAGCCTTCTTGTGCCGTGAGACTACAGTATAAGGACGCCAACGGCCATACCATGTTGAATACACCGGTTCTCGTCCGATCACCGAAGTTAAGCAACATCGGGCCCGGTTAGTACTTGGATGGGTGACCGCCTGGGAACACCGGGTGCTGTTGGCTCCCTGTCTTCTTTTAAATTTTATGTCACTACACCTGCCAGCCCTCTTTTCATACAAACTCTCAGGTGCGACAAAGATGCTTCCACAAGCATTTTAAACTACTGTATTAAACGTAAGATGCGAAATTACAGTAATGAACTCAGTTTGTACAAGAATGCGCGGAGGAAGAGTGCTAGGAACTCGTTGAAAATAACGAAACACTGCGAATCGACAGATGTGCTCTTGAAATGCGTCAGAGCCTACTGTTTTGTAGGAGCGCTAAATTCCAAAAAGTAACTACATTAAAAAAAAACCTGTTCCCGTCCGACCACCGAAGATAAGCAACAGCGTTTATATTCGGATCGGCGACCGCCTGGGAACTCTGGCTGTCTTCATTTCTTGCTTTCTTGTCGCTACCCCTGCCAGCCGTTTTTTCATGCTACCTTTCTCATGTGACAAAGATGCTTCCATACTGATTTTAAACTATCGTAAGATACGATATTAAGGAACTCAGTTTGAAAAGAGTGTGCCAAGGAAGACTTCCAAAGAGTCTCTGGAAATAACAAAACAGTATGAAGTGACAGAAATGTTGTGAAATACGTCAGGGCATATTGTTTTGTAGCAGTGCACAACGGCAAATTTGTAAACAAAAATTTACCTTTCGTCGCTACGAGAGATGGATACTTTGTCGAAAAGCCTGTGCCTTGTGTGCATGTTTTCGCACCTTTCCACGGCACGGCGCGGCACAGAGCTGCTCTGGTAGCTCCGAACGGCCGCACACGTCGCCTCGGACACGCCGGTTCGGCCCGCGCCCATCTCGCAGATGTTCCTCGTGCTTGTGCTGTCATATGGACCGCGACCCGAGCGGCAGCGAGCGGCAGTCGAGCAAAGTCGGGACAAGTCGGGACGGAAGGGGACAGCCGAGAATGCACCATGCGAATTACGCAAATATCTGGCAGCGCGACGCGTGTCAGGCAGGTGAGAACGCTTCCCTCGGTCCAGCAGGACACTGCCACACCCCGCGCAGTCCACCCGCCGCCCGGCCGCGCGCAATCCCTGCGACGGACAACAATAACAAGGTGCGTCTCCCGCGAGTGTCGGAGGCCGCGCGAACCAAACGAATGACAGGCGGTGCAACGAGCAGCTGTGTTGTGCGTCTGACCCACGTGGCAGCGCGCCGCACTGCGCGTCGCCTTCGAGGTGGAAGGACGTGCTTTGCGTCAAATGTGCCACCGAAAATGGCGGTTGCGTGTATTGGGAGGAGAGGCGAAGCCTTCTTGTGCCGTGAGACTACAGTATAAGGACGCCAACGGCCATACCATGTTGAATACACCGGTTCTCGTCCGATCACCGAAGTTAAGCAACATCGGGCCGGTTAGTACTTGGATGGGTGACCGCCTGGGAACACCGGGTGCTGTTGGCTCCCTGTCTTCTTTTAAATTTTATGTCACTACACCTGCCAGCCCTCTTTTCATACAAACTCTCAGGTGCGACAAAGATGCTTCCACAAGCATTTTAAACTACTGTATTAAACGTAAGATGCGAAATTACAGTAATGAACTCAGTTTGTACAAGAATGCGCGGAGGAAGAGTGCTAGGAACTCGTTGAAAATAACGAAACACTGCGAATCGACAGATGTGCTCTTGAAATGCGTCAGAGCCTACTGTTTTGTAGGAGCGCTAAATTCCAAAAAGTAACTACATTAAAAAAAAACCTGTTCCCGTCCGACCACCGAAGATAAGCAACAGCGTTTATATTCGGATCGGATCTGTCTCGCGTGTGT
>NW_026062091.1:0-12500 GCF_023897955.1 Schistocerca gregaria
AATTTCTTTCTCACTTCTGCGCCAGTTTCATTGCCCTTGGACTTGATGAAGAGCGTTGCCTTCTCAGTCAGGGCTTTGGTTATCATCGCCTGCGTTTTCCGTTCTGGTATGGGTGGAGCGGCGGCAACTTGTGCAAAGGTCTTGGGTGGCGCCGTGGGCACCGCCTTCGTCCTCGCCAGCTCCTCCTCCAAGGCTTCCACCCTTCCGGTGAGGGCCGACTGCGCCATGGCCCAATCAAACAACTTAGCTCTCAGTTGTCTCTTAAAGTCCCCCAGATTTCCCTCCTCGACCAGTTGTCCCGGTTTTAGAGAGTCGTCCACGAGCTTCAGGACGTCCTCGAGCCGCGTCGCGATAAGCTTCACGGTCGCAAGATCGCTTGGGCTTGCCTTGTATCGGGACGTGCCGTCATCGACTGGGCCGCCAGGCTGTTGTCCGGCTACCTGCGCCGAGTCCGGCTGCTTGTTCGGTTTCCGCTTCTTCCGTCGTGTCCGGGACTTGCGTCTCTCGGCACCCGACATTGGTGAAGAGGCGCGGCTACTGCTGGCGCTTTCCCCGACTGGGCCGCTGGGCAGTTGCCCGGCTACCTTCGCCGGTTTCGGCACACTTTTCGCCGTCTCCGGCAGTTGAGACTTCGGCCGTGGGGCCGCCGTCTCTCCCGCCGGGCGAGTCTGGGTGAGCTTGCCGGTGCCGACTGGGCCGCTGGGTCTTTGCCCGGCTACCTGCGCCAGCTTTGGCTCGCTCGCAGCCTTCCCCGCCGGCGGTGTCGTTGGCCGCGAGGCCTTCGTCTCCGCCTTCGGTTCGGACTTCCCCGTTGCGCCTTCCCCGACTGGGCCGCCGGGCTTGCGCCCGGCTACCTGCGCCGGTTTCGGCTTGTCTCCCGCCTTAGGTGCCGCTTTCGGCGCCGGCTGGCGGGGTGGCGGCATCAGATCGGTTACAGCGTCCGCACTCAGCGATCTCTGCCGGAGCAGTTTTCGCAGGTGTTTCTTCTGCTTCCTCACTTTTGCCTTCCGTTCTTTCTCACTGTCACTTTCACTCGCGTCTGCAAGCGTCCGTGCCAGCGTCTCGCTTGCTGCAGTCTTAGCGCTCCGTGCACGAGGTGTACGGAGCTCCAATTCTGGCTCGCTAAGCGCGGGGTCATGGTCTTCTGGCCTATGGGCCTCCGACTGCCCTTGTGTTGGGAGTTCGTCTTGACACGGAGTGTCAGACTCGTCCCCTGAATGGTTGGTGTTGTGACTCCGCGACGGCCCACCAGTTCCGTCGGGACAAGGTTGATTGAGAGAAGCCATGTGGTTCCCACGATCAGCTAGGGATATAAGTGGTCCACCCAGGCGTTGCCCCGCCCACCTGGGTAAGCCTTATACAACAGAGGGTCGGCCGGTCCTCTGAGGTGGCTGACTCACGACTGTTCACAACTCAACAGCCTTGCGCCCCATAGCCGCCAGCTAACGCAGAGGGTGAGGGGTGATTATAGAGATTGTCCTTCTCTTGCCCAGGCGGTTAAGCCAAGACTCCGGTCCGAAACACGCACGACGTTCCACTGCGCGCCTCACAGCGGTCGTTGAAGTACGTGTCTCAGATTACGGACGGCGCTGGTAGCGCTTGCCAGCACCGGGCTCGGGCACCCCGGGTTTGCCAGGCCCGTACGTCGGCTGTATTAGCCTTCGTCCCTGTGGTCGTGGTCTTAGACCACTCAGGAGCATCCTCCTGGGGGCAGCTCCCGGTGACTTCCACGTTGCGAAGGCCGATGCCGGCCTCCACTCCGCAGTTATACACCAAGGAATCCTCCGAGCGAGGCCGGGTCGCCGCCCGCGTTGCATCCTCTGAAAGTCAGAGGGCGCTTCGCAGTCAGCGCCCTTCCCCGCGCGTGGACATCGGCCTGCTTCCGCTTTGGCCCTCAAAAGTGAGAGCCTTGGTTTCCGCAGGAACGATGACCGCCCTACTCCCCACTGTGCTTTGTGCGCCAACCGCACACGCCAACCACAACCAACATTACATGTGGCCGGGCGGCGCCGCTAAGTTGTCCGGGCGCGGCCGGCGGAGCCGGGCGCAGCCGGGCCCGCGCCCGCCGCCAGCGTAGCCGCGAGAGCGGGCTGTCAGCCAGAGGCCGACCGCCCGCCCAGCGCCAGCCAGCAGCGCGCGCATCGCCCGGCCGCACCCGGCCCCGCGCAGCGCAGCCGACACGGCAGCGCGCAAGCGCACAGCCCGACCGGCAGCCAAGACCCGCCACTACCCCGGCCAACCGCGCCGCGCCCGGCTAGCGCCGGGCGTTCACGCGCGAGGCCGGGGCCACAGCAGGACCCGCCGCCAGCGAGCCGCGCGAAGCGCACCGCCGTGCGCACAAGTCCAGCAGTAGCGCGCCAACTCACGTCGACACACTCCGCTGCACGCGCACGCACTACGTACGAGCTTGGATACTAGACTTAAGAGTCCGACACCTACAAGCGCTCGCAGTAGTGGGAGACGCGCACTCGGCCGGGAAGGGTCGATGTTCGATCCAACCGCCTCGTGCAGACGTCTCCTTGTGGGGAGTATACCTCCCGTGGCACTTGTGTCATGGAGCTCAGCATTCCACGGCCGATAAGTCAACCGCGATAACGCCTTGCTCCTGCTGTGGGGAGTGAGTTCCGTAGCGCGCACAGGCAGAGACGGAAACACATCCTCTCAGAGAGCGTGAAATGACTTTAACGCAAAAGCGGCGCCCGCCGCACCCCAGCCAGGGCCAGGGCGCAGCGGGCGCCGCCCCAGCAAAAGCGGCGCCCGCCGCATCCGAGCCGAAGCCGAGACACAGCAGACGCCACCAGCGCATGGAGCCGCACCACGCCGCAGCCCGGCCGAAGCCGAGGCACAGCAAGCGCCGCCTTAGTAAAAGCGGCGCCCGCCGCACCCCGGCCAAGGGCCGAAGCACAGCAAGCGCCGCTATAACTTGTAAGTGCCATTCGCCAGTGAGCAAGGATACTAGACCGGAGTCCGACACCTTATCGCTCACGGCGAGCAAGGCTGCAGAGCCCGGTTTGGAGGGGCCAGTTGCCCAGTCCCACCGCATCCGAGCTTGCGCCCTGCACGGGAGTCGCCCTTCTCTCATTGGTTTCACCGGTTGCCCGGCTACTCGCATCTTACACCACGGGGAGGTTGAGAGATCGGACATTTAGCCGCCCGTCTTCTACCAGTATAGGTGGACTCCACCACTGGTTAGACAGCATAACGGCCTTCGTAAGATAGTAGATAGGGACAGCGGGAATCTCGTTAATCCATTCATGCGCGTCACTAATTAGATGACGAGGCATTTGGCTACCTTAAGAGAGTCATAGTTACTCCCGCCGTTTACCCGCGCTTGCTTGAATTTCTTCACGTTGACACACGCGAGACAGATCAGAAATCACATTGCGTCAACACCCGCTAGGGCCATCGCAATGCTTTGTTTTAATTAGACAGTCGGATTCCCCCAGTCCGTGCCAGTTCTGAGTTGATCGTTGAATGGCGGCCGAAGAGAATCCGCGCACCCGCGCGCCCCCGGAGGAGCACGCTAAGGCGGACGCGGCCTCGCAGCAAGGAAGATCCGTGGGAGGCCAAGGCACGGGACCGAGCTCGGATCCTGCACGCAGGTTGAAGCACCGGGGCGCGAACGCCGCGCAGGCGCGCGCATCCTGCACCGCCGGCCAGCACGAGGCCAACCAACGGCGAGAGCAGACCACGCCCGCGCTAAACGCCCGCACTTACCGGCACCCCTACGGCACTCACCTCGCCCAGGCCCGGCACGTTAGCGCTGACCCACTTCCCGACCAAGCCCGACACGCCCCGATCCTCAGAGCCAATCCTTATCCCGAAGTTACGGATCCAATTTGCCGACTTCCCTTACCTACATTATTCTATCGACTAGAGGCTCTTCACCTTGGAGACCTGCTGCGGATATGGGTACGAACCGGCGCGACACCTCCACGTGGCCCTCTCCCGGATTTTCAAGGTCCGAGGGGAAGATCGGGACACCGCCGCAACTGCGGTGCTCTTCGCGTTCCAAACCCTATCTCCCTGCTAGAGGATTCCAGGGAACTCGAACGCTCATGCAGAAAAGAAAACTCTTCCCCGATCTCCCGACGGCGTCTCCGGGTCCTTTTGGGTTACCCCGACGAGCATCTCTAAAAGAGGGGCCCGACTTATATCGGTTCCGCTGCCGGGTTCCGGAATAGGAACCGGATTCCCTTTCGCCCAACGGGGGCCAGCACAAAGTGCATCATGCTATGACGGCCCCCATCAACATCGGATTTCTCCTAGGGCTTAGGATCGACTGACTCGTGTGCAACGGCTGTTCACACGAAACCCTTCTCCGCGTCAGCCCTCCAGGGCCTCGCTGGAGTATTTGCTACTACCACCAAGATCTGCACCGACGGCGGCTCCAGGCAGGCTCACGCCCAGACCCTTCTGCGCCCACCGCCGCGACCCTCCTACTCGTCAGGGCTTCGCGGCCGGCCGCGAGGACCGGCCATGACTGCCAGACTGACGGCCGAGTATAGGCACGACGCTTCAGCGCCATCCATTTTCAGGGCTAGTTGCTTCGGCAGGTGAGTTGTTACACACTCCTTAGCGGATTCCGACTTCCATGGCCACCGTCCTGCTGTCTTAAGCAACCAACGCCTTTCATGGTTTCCCATGAGCGTCGATTCGGGCGCCTTAACTCGGCGTTTGGTTCATCCCACAGCGCCAGTTCTGCTTACCAAAAGTGGCCCACTTGGCACTCCGATCCGAGTCGTTTGCTCGCGGCTTCAGCATATCAAGCAAGCCGGAGATCTCACCCATTTAAAGTTTGAGAATAGGTTGAGGTCGTTTCGGCCCCAAGGCCTCTAATCATTCGCTTTACCGGATGAGACTCGTACGAGCACCAGCTATCCTGAGGGAAACTTCGGAGGGAACCAGCTACTAGATGGTTCGATTAGTCTTTCGCCCCTATACCCAGCTCCGACGATCGATTTGCACGTCAGAATCGCTACGGACCTCCATCAGGGTTTCCCCTGACTTCGTCCTGGCCAGGCATAGTTCACCATCTTTCGGGTCCCAACGTGTACGCTCTAGGTGCGCCTCACCTCGCAATGAGGACGAGACGCCCCGGGAGTGCGGAGGCCGCCGCCCCGTGAAGGGCGGGGAAGCCCCATCCTCCCTCGGCCCGCGCAAGGCGAGACCTTCACTTTCATTACGCCTTTAGGTTTCGTACAGCCCAATGACTCGCGCACATGTTAGACTCCTTGGTCCGTGTTTCAAGACGGGTCGTGAAATTGTCCAAAGCTGAAGCGCCGCTGACGGGAGCGATTATTCCGCCCGAGAGCATCCCGAGCCAACAGCGGCGCGGGTCCGGGGCCGGGCCAGGTAGGTCCGTCATCCGGGAAGAACCGCGCGCGCTTGCCGGGAGCCCGAGCGCCCAAAGGGGCGAATCGACTCCTCCAGATATACCGCCGAGCAGCCAGCCAGGACACCGGGGCTCTGCCCAACAGACGCGAACCGAGGCCCGCGGAAGGACAGGCTGCGCACCCGGGCCGTAGGCCGGCACCCAGCGGGTCGCGACGTCCTACTAGGGGAGAAGTGCGGCCCACCGCACACCGGAACGGCCCCACCCCGCGGCGAGTGGAAAGGCAACCGGACACGACCCCGCCGCGGATTGCTCCGCGCGGGCGGCCGGCCCCATCTGCCGAGGGCGGGGGCCAGTGGCCGGATGGGCGTGAATCTCACCCGTTCGACCTTTCGGACCTCTCACGTTTACCCCAGAACGGTTTCACGTACTTTTGAACTCTCTCTTCAAAGTTCTTTTCAACTTTCCCTCACGGTACTTGTTCGCTATCGGTCTCGTGGTCATATTTAGTCTCAGATGGAGTTTACCACCCACTTGGAGCTGCACTCTCAAGCAACCCGACTCGAAGGAGAGGTCCCGCCGACGCTCGCACCGGCCGCTACGGGCCTGGCACCCTCTACGGGCCGTGGCCTCATTCAAGTTGGACTTGGGCTCGGCGCGAGGCGTCGGGGTAGTGGACCCTCCCAAACACCACATGCCACGACAGGCGGCAGCCTGCGGGGTTCGGTGCTGGACTCTTCCCTGTTCGCTCGCCGCTACTGGGGGAATCCTTGTTAGTTTCTTTTCCTCCGCTTAGTAATATGCTTAAATTCAGCGGGTAGTCTCGCCTGCTCTGAGGTCGTTGTACGAGGTGTCGCACGCCACACCGCCAGCCGGCTGTGCACGCTACCGAGAAAGTACCGGTATGCGAACCGCCAGGCGACGGGCGCGCATCGCACGTTTAAGGAGACGCGGCCGGCCACACAGGCGACCACGACACTCCCACGTCTCCGAAGCGGGACAAACGCCGCGCGCTTCAGTATACGTAGCCGACCCTCAGCCAGACGTGGCCCGGGAACGGAATCCATGGACCGCAATGTGCGTTCGAAACGTCGATGTTCATGTGTCCTGCAGTTCACATGTCGACGCGCAATTTGCTGCGTTCTTCATCGACCCACGAGCCGAGTGATCCACCGTCCTGGGTGATCTTTTCCTTTTCAGTCTCCCACTGTCTCTTTCAAGACAGTAGCATTTGCGGGACTGAGGCGTCTGACGGCCCCTGTTCCACTATTTTTTTTTGTGTCCAACGGCCTCACAGCCGATGGGCGTCGTACGGCTCCACACCGGAGCGGACAGGCACTCGGGCGAACGTCATTCAAAACCGGCGCCAGGCGCCAGGTACCGCAGGCCAGCCGCTCCAGAGCTTCAGCGCTCGTACCACACAACAACAACACTTCCGCTAGTTTTGAGAGGCACGCGTGGTTCCGCACGCGGCGCACGGCCACTGCCGTACAGGTAGCGTGTTGCGCGACACGACACGACACGCACATCGAAAGACATGCAGTCTAGTCGGTAATGATCCTTCCGCAGGTTCACCTACGGAAACCTTGTTACGACTTTTACTTCCTCTAAATGATCAAGTTTGGTCATCTTTCCGGTAGCATCGGCAACGACAGAGTCGATGCCGCGTACCAGTCCGAAGACCTCACTAAATCATTCAATCGGTAGTAGCGACGGGCGGTGTGTACAAAGGGCAGGGACGTAATCAACGCGAGCTTATGACTCGCGCTTACTGGGAATTCCTCGTTCATGGGGAACAATTGCAAGCCCCAATCCCTAGCACGAAGGAGGTTCAGCGGGTTACCCCGACCTTTCGGCCTAGGAAGACACGCTGATTCCTTCAGTGTAGCGCGCGTGCGGCCCAGAACATCTAAGGGCATCACAGACCTGTTATTGCTCAATCTCGTGCGGCTAGAAGCCGCCTGTCCCTCTAAGAAGAAAAGTAATCGCTGACAGCACGAAGGATGTCACGCGACTAGTTAGCAGGCTAGAGTCTCGTTCGTTATCGGAATTAACCAGACAAATCGCTCCACCAACTAAGAACGGCCATGCACCACCACCCACCGAATCAAGAAAGAGCTATCAATCTGTCAATCCTTCCGGTGTCCGGGCCTGGTGAGGTTTCCCGTGTTGAGTCAAATTAAGCCGCAGGCTCCACTCCTGGTGGTGCCCTTCCGTCAATTCCTTTAAGTTTCAGCTTTGCAACCATACTTCCCCCGGAACCCAAAAGCTTTGGTTTCCCGGAGGCTGCCCGCCGAGTCATCGGAGGAACTGCGGCGGATCGCTGGCTGGCATCGTTTATGGTTAGAACTAGGGCGGTATCTGATCGCCTTCGAACCTCTAACTTTCGTTCTTGATTAATGAAAACATACTTGGCAAATGCTTTCGCTTCTGTTCGTCTTGCGACGATCCAAGAATTTCACCTCTAACGTCGCAATACGAATGCCCCCGCCTGTCCCTATTAATCATTACCTCGGGTTCCGAAAACCAACAAAATAGAACCGAGGTCCTATTCCATTATTCCATGCACACAGTATTCAGGCGGGCTTGCCTGCTTTAAGCACTCTAATTTGTTCAAAGTAAACGTGCCGGCCCACCGAGACACTCAACAAAGAGCACCCTGGTAGGATTTAAACGGGGTCCGCCTCGGGACGCGAAAGCACCCCTTCGGCTCGCCCCACCGGCAGGACGTCCCACGATACATGCCAGTTAAACACCGACGGGCGGTGAACCAACAGCGTGGGACACAAATCCAACTACGAGCTTTTTAACCGCAACAACTTTAATATACGCTATTGGAGCTGGAATTACCGCGGCTGCTGGCACCAGACTTGCCCTCCAATAGATACTCGTTAAAGGATTTAAAGTGTACTCATTCCGATTACGGGGCCTCGGATGAGTCCCGTATCGTTATTTTTCGTCACTACCTCCCCGTGCCGGGAGTGGGTAATTTGCGCGCCTGCTGCCTTCCTTGGATGTGGTAGCCGTTTCTCAGGCTCCCTCTCCGGAATCGAACCCTGATTCCCCGTTACCCGTTACAACCATGGTAGGCGCAGAACCTACCATCGACAGTTGATAAGGCAGACATTTGAAAGATGCGTCGCCGGTACGAGGACCGTGCGATCAGCCCAAAGTTATTCAGAGTCACCAAGGCAAACGGACCAGACAAGCCAATCCGATTGGTTTTGATCTAATAAAAGCGTCCCTTCCATCTCTGGTCGGGACTCTGTTTGCATGTATTAGCTCTAGAATTACCACAGTTATCCAAGTAACGTGGGTACGATCTAAGGAACCATAACTGATTTAATGAGCCATTCGCGGTTTCACCTTAATGCGGCTTGTACTGAGACATGCATGGCTTAATCTTTGAGACAAGCATATGACTACTGGCAGGATCAACCAGGGAGCTGCGTCAACTAGAGCTGAGCAGCCGGCCGCCCGGGAGTGTGTCCCGGGGGCCCGCGCGAACACGCAAGCGTCCGCTCAATTATTCTGCAAACAGGAGGAGGCCGAGCTCCCCTGCACGATACACCTCGAAACCCTCTCAGGTCCCGGCGGCGCGCAGCGCCGTCCTAGGTACTTGGTCGGTTTCGAGAGAGGCGCAATCGCCCGGAGTTAGGCGAGTAGACGGTTTTAGTGCGAACACCCTTGCTCCCAACTGAGCTTGCCGCTGCCGACAGAGGCCCGGGAGCGTGCTGTCGTGGCATTGCCGGCGGGAGACAACACGCGCCACCTATGGTGACCGGCAGCTCCAACGCCAGCGCCACACAAGGGCAAAGCCCCACTTGGGTGCAGAAGCGAACTCTCCCAGCACAGCGCACGCGCCAACACGTCCGCACAACTGCGATACAAACCACCTGCGAGAACCGCTGGGGCGACCGAGCAGCAGACGGCGTCGCGGCGCCGAGTGCCAGGCGGCGGCGCATCCTCAACGCACACAGTCCTCAATCAGACCAGCACACTGCAGATGTCCACCGCGCTTCGCACCGGGCTCGGCTGAACCAACTTTGGCCGCCAGGCGCCGCGTGCAGGGTGCGCCGCAGCGTAGCTGCGCCGCCTGCCGAGCCCGTCGGCTGGCGCTCCTGCCACTCGGCGCCCCCCACCAGCCGCCTGTTGCGCGTGCGCCCACGCAGCGCGCGGCCAACACGCCGGGCGGCCCCCCTTCACCGGCCGGGAACAGTCCCACCAAGCCACCGCCGCGTATCGCTTCATACCCACATGGGCCTAGTCACGTGTGTGGATGTGGCGGGTACCGCTGAAACAACCGGTTAATAGCTGTACCGATCGTCGCCATCACAGATTCACCTCCAGCGTGAACAACCGCTCAACAACGGATTTCCAGTTCATTTGCGTATCTTGGGCAGTAAACGTAGATGTCCACCTACATTTGCGAATTCAACAATTCTTGCATGCCAGGATGTCATGTGTCACGACACGCTACATCAGACCACATACACACTGCGACATGTGCAGAAGAGAACACGTGGAAGGTGGCCCGCGCACGTATGCGATGTCCCTTCCGCGATCCACTGTCAACCGGCATCTGCGGCATGTCCCAGATATGGAACGCGGTCCACCAGGGTAGCACTTTGTGTGAGGCAATACGACAAAGTCGGAATACACGCGTCACTACATCACACGGCTCACGCTGACCTGACCTGACTCACCGCACCACCACCCCCAGCGACCCAGGGTGACATACAATGCGTTCGTACGTTCCTCCCACACGCCTCTACGGCGTACCACAGTGCAACCTAGCTGTTATTGGGAGACGAGACAAGTAGCATCGAGCACAACATATGGAAATTGAGATTCGACACCGTTGGGCACAGCCAGCGTACGGTCACACGTATCACACTACTTCACTCTGTACGTAACTACCGATGATCGGTACAGCGTGTGGGTTACGCGTACGACATCAGCGGACAATGGACACAGACCATACCACGACGTACACTGAGGGCGTCGACATCTGAACGCAACTGAACAGCTGCGAGGCTCATTTAACACTCAAACGCCAGACCGACCAGCTTGAGAGGACGGAGACACAAAGAGAGGGGCAGAGGGGGGGGGGGGGCGATATAGTCCTATTGCAGTACAATTGACAGTGGATAGCGGGAATATGTGGAAAGTAAGCAACACTCGCAAGACATCTACATGAGGATAACAACGACACCAGAGATTCCGAGCAGTGAACTATGTTAGGCAAAGGGACAACGTGGGTTAGGTTAAGGGACAACGTGGGTTAGGTTAAGGGACAACGTGGGTTAGGTTAAGGGACAACGTGGGTTAGGTTAAGGGACAACGTGGGTTAGGTTAAGGGACAACGTGGGTTAGGTTAAGGGACAACGTGGGTTAGGTTAAGGGACAACGTGGGTTAGGTTAAGGGACAACGTGGGTTAGGTTAAGGGACAACGTGGGTTAGGTTAAGGGACAACGTGGGTTAGGTTAAGGGACAACGTGGGTTAGGTTAAGGGACAACGTGGGTTAGGTTAAGGGACAACGTGGGTTAGGTTAAGGGACAACGTGGGTTAGGTTAAGGGACAACGTGGGTTAGGTTAAGGGACAACGTGGGTTAGGTTAAGGGACAAATTGAGTTAGGTTAAGGGACAAATTGAGTTAGGTTAAGGGACAAATTGAGTTAGGTTAAGGGACAAATTGAGTTAGGTTAAGGGACAAATTGAGTTAGGTTAAGGGACAAATTGAGTTAGGTTAAGGGACAAATTGAGTTAGGTTAAGGGACAAATTGAGTTAGGTTAAGGGACAACGTGGGTTAGGTTAAGGGACAAATTGAGTTAGGTTAAGGGACAAATTGAGTTAGGTTAAGGGACAAATTGAGTTAGGTTAAGGGACAAATTGAGTTAGGTTAAGGGACAAATTGAGTTAGGTTAAGGGACAAATTGAGTTAGGTTAAGGGACAAATTGAGTTAGGTTAAGGGACAAATTGAGTTAGGTTAAGGGACAAATTGAGTTAGGTTAAGGGACAAATTGAGTTAGGTTAAGGGACAAATTGAGTTAGGTTAAGGGACAAATTGAGTTAGGTTAAGGGACAAATTGAGTTAGGTTAAGGGATAATCTGGTACAACCACAGTTAGGTTAAGCGATAATCTGGTACAGCCACAGTTAGGTTAAGCGATAATCTGGTACAGCCACAGTTAGGTTAAGCGATAATCTGGTACAGCCACAGTTAGGTTAAGCGATAATCTGGTACAGCCACAGTTAGGTTAAGCGATAATCTGGTACAGCCACAGTTAGGTTAAGCGATAATCTGGTACAGCCACAGTTAGGTTAAGCGATAATCTGGTACAGCCACAGTTAGGTTAAGCGATAATCTGGTAAAACCACAGTTAGGTTAAGCGATAATCTGGTAAAACCACAGTTAGGTTAAGCGATAAAGTTGGTTAAATTTGGTATTGTGTGGGAAGGGGGCAGAGAGGGGGGGGGTGGATAGTGGTGGCAGTACGCGGATGCCTGAGTCACCGTCAGATACGTCACGTCGGTTCGATGCTTGTAGCAAGAGGCTGGCGGGTCTGTGTCTCTCACTTCTGCAATTTTTCATGTGGTATAACACGAGGGCGGGTGGTGATATTTGGTGCCCCTCTGTGTAGGATGTGTGTTGGTGGTGTTGGTTTATCTGAGCAATGGTAGTTGTCGGAGGAGTGTGGTATTGTGCTTTTATAGGTGGACCTACTGGTCTGGTTATCATAGTGTCGACGGTGCAATGTGGCAGAGAGGGTGCACTCGACATTGTCGCATTCCAGATGTTTACGTATTGTGTGTCTCCGTTGCAGGCCGAGAGTAGTGCATGTTCGAGTGTCTGGCTGACGTGCGATTCACGTTGTGTGCCCAGTCTTACAGCACGTATAGGGACATTCGCATAAATCATCTATATGTGGCCTTGCATCATTTACTAAGCAGTGCCGTGAGACGACCGAACTATTAGGAAAGTACTGATGTACCGCATAATGTTTACCTTCCACCACACGGCGAGTATCGACTGTGCCCAGCGTTGCCACCGCAGGCAGCGGTCACCGTCACCATTGTGCGGCGGAACGGAACATCTATATCCTCAGAGGAGCACTCTTTGCCGCCGGGCGTCAGGTCTCGCGGCCTGCCGGCCAGCGCC
>NW_026062091.1:17500-22500 GCF_023897955.1 Schistocerca gregaria
AGTTGGACTTGGGCTCGGCGCGAGGCGTCGGGGTAGTGGACCCTCCCAAACACCACATGCCACGACAGGCGGCAGCCTGCGGGGTTCGGTGCTGGACTCTTCCCTGTTCGCTCGCCGCTACTGGGGGAATCCTTGTTAGTTTCTTTTCCTCCGCTTAGTAATATGCTTAAATTCAGCGGGTAGTCTCGCCTGCTCTGAGGTCGTTGTACGAGGTGTCGCACGCCACACCGCCAGCCGGCTGTGCACGCTACCGAGAAAGTACCGGTATGCGAACCGCCAGGCGACGGGCGCGCATCGCACGTTTAAGGAGACGCGGCCGGCCACACAGGCGACCACGACACTCCCACGTCTCCGAAGCGGGACAAACGCCGCGCGCTTCAGTATACGTAGCCGACCCTCAGCCAGACGTGGCCCGGGAACGGAATCCATGGACCGCAATGTGCGTTCGAAACGTCGATGTTCATGTGTCCTGCAGTTCACATGTCGACGCGCAATTTGCTGCGTTCTTCATCGACCCACGAGCCGAGTGATCCACCGTCCTGGGTGATCTTTTCCTTTTCAGTCTCCCACTGTCTCTTTCAAGACAGTAGCATTTGCGGGACTGAGGCGTCTGACGGCCCCTGTTCCACTATTTTTTTTTGTGTCCAACGGCCTCACAGCCGATGGGCGTCGTACGGCTCCACACCGGAGCGGACAGGCACTCGGGCGAACGTCATTCAAAACCGGCGCCAGGCGCCAGGTACCGCAGGCCAGCCGCTCCAGAGCTTCAGCGCTCGTACCACACAACAACAACACTTCCGCTAGTTTTGAGAGGCACGCGTGGTTCCGCACGCGGCGCACGGCCACTGCCGTACAGGTAGCGTGTTGCGCGACACGACACGACACGCACATCGAAAGACATGCAGTCTAGTCGGTAATGATCCTTCCGCAGGTTCACCTACGGAAACCTTGTTACGACTTTTACTTCCTCTAAATGATCAAGTTTGGTCATCTTTCCGGTAGCATCGGCAACGACAGAGTCGATGCCGCGTACCAGTCCGAAGACCTCACTAAATCATTCAATCGGTAGTAGCGACGGGCGGTGTGTACAAAGGGCAGGGACGTAATCAACGCGAGCTTATGACTCGCGCTTACTGGGAATTCCTCGTTCATGGGGAACAATTGCAAGCCCCAATCCCTAGCACGAAGGAGGTTCAGCGGGTTACCCCGACCTTTCGGCCTAGGAAGACACGCTGATTCCTTCAGTGTAGCGCGCGTGCGGCCCAGAACATCTAAGGGCATCACAGACCTGTTATTGCTCAATCTCGTGCGGCTAGAAGCCGCCTGTCCCTCTAAGAAGAAAAGTAATCGCTGACAGCACGAAGGATGTCACGCGACTAGTTAGCAGGCTAGAGTCTCGTTCGTTATCGGAATTAACCAGACAAATCGCTCCACCAACTAAGAACGGCCATGCACCACCACCCACCGAATCAAGAAAGAGCTATCAATCTGTCAATCCTTCCGGTGTCCGGGCCTGGTGAGGTTTCCCGTGTTGAGTCAAATTAAGCCGCAGGCTCCACTCCTGGTGGTGCCCTTCCGTCAATTCCTTTAAGTTTCAGCTTTGCAACCATACTTCCCCCGGAACCCAAAAGCTTTGGTTTCCCGGAGGCTGCCCGCCGAGTCATCGGAGGAACTGCGGCGGATCGCTGGCTGGCATCGTTTATGGTTAGAACTAGGGCGGTATCTGATCGCCTTCGAACCTCTAACTTTCGTTCTTGATTAATGAAAACATACTTGGCAAATGCTTTCGCTTCTGTTCGTCTTGCGACGATCCAAGAATTTCACCTCTAACGTCGCAATACGAATGCCCCCACCTGTCCCTATTAATCATTACCTCGGGTTCCGAAAACCAACAAAATAGAACCGAGGTCCTATTCCATTATTCCATGCACACAGTATTCAGGCGGGCTTGCCTGCTTTAAGCACTCTAATTTGTTCAAAGTAAACGTGCCGGCCCACCGAGACACTCAACAAAGAGCACCCTGGTAGGATTTAAACGGGGTCCGCCTCGGGACGCGAAAGCACCCCTTCGGCTCGCCCCACCGGCAGGACGTCCCACGATACATGCCAGTTAAACACCGACGGGCGGTGAACCAACAGCGTGGGACACAAATCCAACTACGAGCTTTTTAACCGCAACAACTTTAATATACGCTATTGGAGCTGGAATTACCGCGGCTGCTGGCACCAGACTTGCCCTCCAATAGATACTCGTTAAAGGATTTAAAGTGTACTCATTCCGATTACGGGGCCTCGGATGAGTCCCGTATCGTTATTTTTCGTCACTACCTCCCCGTGCCGGGAGTGGGTAATTTGCGCGCCTGCTGCCTTCCTTGGATGTGGTAGCCGTTTCTCAGGCTCCCTCTCCGGAATCGAACCCTGATTCCCCGTTACCCGTTACAACCATGGTAGGCGCAGAACCTACCATCGACAGTTGATAAGGCAGACATTTGAAAGATGCGTCGCCGGTACGAGGACCGTGCGATCAGCCCAAAGTTATTCAGAGTCACCAAGGCAAACGGACCAGACAAGCCAATCCGATTGGTTTTGATCTAATAAAAGCGTCCCTTCCATCTCTGGTCGGGACTCTGTTTGCATGTATTAGCTCTAGAATTACCACAGTTATCCAAGTAACGTGGGTACGATCTAAGGAACCATAACTGATTTAATGAGCCATTCGCGGTTTCACCTTAATGCGGCTTGTACTGAGACATGCATGGCTTAATCTTTGAGACAAGCATATGACTACTGGCAGGATCAACCAGGGAGCTGCGTCAACTAGAGCTGAGCAGCCGGCCGCCCGGGAGTGTGTCCCGGGGGCCCGCGCGAACACGCAAGCGTCCGCTCAATTATTCTGCAAACAGGAGGAGGCCGAGCTCCCCTGCACGATACACCTCGAAACCCTCTCAGGTCCCGGCGGCGCGCAGCGCCGTCCTAGGTACTTGGTCGGTTTCGAGAGAGGCGCAATCGCCCGGAGTTAGGCGAGTAGACGGTTTTAGTGCGAACACCCTTGCTCCCAACTGAGCTTGCCGCTGCCGACAGAGGCCCGGGAGCGTGCTGTCGTGGCATTGCCGGCGGGAGACAACACGCGCCACCTATGGTGACCGGCAGCTCCAACGCCAGCGCCACACAAGGGCAAAGCCCCACTTGGGTGCAGAAGCGAACTCTCCCAGCACAGCGCACGCGCCAACACGTCCGCACAACTGCGATACAAACCACCTGCGAGAACCGCTGGGGCGACCGAGCAGCAGACGGCGTCGCGGCGCCGAGTGCCAGGCGGCGGCGCATCCTCAACGCACACAGTCCTCAATCAGACCAGCACACTGCAGATGTCCACCGCGCTTCGCACCGGGCTCGGCTGAACCAACTTTGGCCGCCAGGCGCCGCGTGCAGGGTGCGCCGCAGCGTAGCTGCGCCGCCTGCCGAGCCCGTCGGCTGGCGCTCCTGCCACTCGGCGCCCCCCACCAGCCGCCTGTTGCGCGTGCGCCCACGCAGCGCGCGGCCAACACGCCGGGCGGCCCCCCTTCACCGGCCGGGAACAGTCCCACCAAGCCACCGCCGCGTATCGCTTCATACCCACATGGGCCTAGTCACGTGTGTGGATGTGGCGGGTACCGCTGAAACAACCGGTTAATAGCTGTACCGATCGTCGCCATCACAGATTCACCTCCAGCGTGAACAACCGCTCAACAACGGATTTCCAGTTCATTTGCGTATCTTGGGCAGTAAACGTAGATGTCCACCTACATTTGCGAATTCAACAATTCTTGCATGCCAGGATGTCATGTGTCACGACACGCTACATCAGACCACATACACACTGCGACATGTGCAGAAGAGAACACGTGGAAGGTGGCCCGCGCACGTATGCGATGTCCCTTCCGCGATCCACTGTCAACCGGCATCTGCGGCATGTCCCAGATATGGAACGCGGTCCACCAGGGTAGCACTTTGTGTGAGGCAATACGACAAAGTCGGAATACACGCGTCACTACATCACACGGCTCACGCTGACCTGACCTGACTCACCGCACCACCACCCCCAGCGACCCAGGGTGACATACAATGCGTTCGTACGTTCCTCCCACACGCCTCTACGGCGTACCACAGTGCAACCTAGCTGTTATTGGGAGACGAGACAAGTAGCATCGAGCACAACATATGGAAATTGAGATTCGAC
Organism: Schistocerca gregaria; assembly: GCF_023897955.1. Lineage (NCBI taxonomy): Eukaryota > Metazoa > Arthropoda > Insecta > Orthoptera > Acrididae > Schistocerca > Schistocerca gregaria. Next base: position 21,720 of record NW_026062091.1, read on the forward strand.
ACCGTTGGGCACAGCCAGCGTACGGTCACACGTATCACACTACTTCACTCTGTACGTAACTACCGATGATCGGTACAGCGTGTGGGTTACGCGTACGACATCAGCGGACAATGGACACAGACCATACCACGACGTACACTGAGGGCGTCGACATCTGAACGCAACTGAACAGCTGCGAGGCTCATTTAACACTCAAACGCCAGACCGACCAGCTTGAGAGGACGGAGACACAAAGAGAGGGGCAGAGGGGGGGGGGGGCGATATAGTCCTATTGCAGTACAATTGACAGTGGATAGCGGGAATATGTGGAAAGTAAGCAACACTCGCAAGACATCTACATGAGGATAACAACGACACCAGAGATTCCGAGCAGTGAACTATGTTAGGCAAAGGGACAACGTGGGTTAGGTTAAGGGACAACGTGGGTTAGGTTAAGGGACAACGTGGGTTAGGTTAAGGGACAACGTGGGTTAGGTTAAGGGACAACGTGGGTTAGGTTAAGGGACAACGTGGGTTAGGTTAAGGGACAACGTGGGTTAGGTTAAGGGACAACGTGGGTTAGGTTAAGGGACAACGTGGGTTAGGTTAAGGGACAACGTGGGTTAGGTTAAGGGACAACGTGGGTTAGGTTAAGGGACAACGTGGGTTAGGTTAAGGGACAACGTGGGTTAGGTTAAGGGACAACGTGGGTTAGGTTAAGGGACAACGTGGGTTAGGTTAAGGGACAACGTGGGTTAGGTTAAGGGACAACGTGGGTTAGGTTAAGGGACAAATTGAGTTA
>NW_026062091.1:30000-35000 GCF_023897955.1 Schistocerca gregaria
GTGTACAAAGGGCAGGGACGTAATCAACGCGAGCTTATGACTCGCGCTTACTGGGAATTCCTCGTTCATGGGGAACAATTGCAAGCCCCAATCCCTAGCACGAAGGAGGTTCAGCGGGTTACCCCGACCTTTCGGCCTAGGAAGACACGCTGATTCCTTCAGTGTAGCGCGCGTGCGGCCCAGAACATCTAAGGGCATCACAGACCTGTTATTGCTCAATCTCGTGCGGCTAGAAGCCGCCTGTCCCTCTAAGAAGAAAAGTAATCGCTGACAGCACGAAGGATGTCACGCGACTAGTTAGCAGGCTAGAGTCTCGTTCGTTATCGGAATTAACCAGACAAATCGCTCCACCAACTAAGAACGGCCATGCACCACCACCCACCGAATCAAGAAAGAGCTATCAATCTGTCAATCCTTCCGGTGTCCGGGCCTGGTGAGGTTTCCCGTGTTGAGTCAAATTAAGCCGCAGGCTCCACTCCTGGTGGTGCCCTTCCGTCAATTCCTTTAAGTTTCAGCTTTGCAACCATACTTCCCCCGGAACCCAAAAGCTTTGGTTTCCCGGAGGCTGCCCGCCGAGTCATCGGAGGAACTGCGGCGGATCGCTGGCTGGCATCGTTTATGGTTAGAACTAGGGCGGTATCTGATCGCCTTCGAACCTCTAACTTTCGTTCTTGATTAATGAAAACATACTTGGCAAATGCTTTCGCTTCTGTTCGTCTTGCGACGATCCAAGAATTTCACCTCTAACGTCGCAATACGAATGCCCCCGCCTGTCCCTATTAATCATTACCTCGGGTTCCGAAAACCAACAAAATAGAACCGAGGTCCTATTCCATTATTCCATGCACACAGTATTCAGGCGGGCTTGCCTGCTTTAAGCACTCTAATTTGTTCAAAGTAAACGTGCCGGCCCACCGAGACACTCAACAAAGAGCACCCTGGTAGGATTTAAACGGGGTCCGCCTCGGGACGCGAAAGCACCCCTTCGGCTCGCCCCACCGGCAGGACGTCCCACGATACATGCCAGTTAAACACCGACGGGCGGTGAACCAACAGCGTGGGACACAAATCCAACTACGAGCTTTTTAACCGCAACAACTTTAATATACGCTATTGGAGCTGGAATTACCGCGGCTGCTGGCACCAGACTTGCCCTCCAATAGATACTCGTTAAAGGATTTAAAGTGTACTCATTCCGATTACGGGGCCTCGGATGAGTCCCGTATCGTTATTTTTCGTCACTACCTCCCCGTGCCGTGAGTGGGTAATTTGCGCGCCTGCTGCCTTCCTTGGATGTGGTAGCCGTTTCTCAGGCTCCCTCTCCGGAATCGAACCCTGATTCCCCGTTACCCGTTACAACCATGGTAGGCGCAGAACCTACCATCGACAGTTGATAAGGCAGACATTTGAAAGATGCGTCGCCGGTACGAGGACCGTGCGATCAGCCCAAAGTTATTCAGAGTCACCAAGGCAAACGGACCAGACAAGCCAATCCGATTGGTTTTGATCTAATAAAAGCGTCCCTTCCATCTCTGGTCGGGACTCTGTTTGCATGTATTAGCTCTAGAATTACCACAGTTATCCAAGTAACGTGGGTACGATCTAAGGAACCATAACTGATTTAATGAGCCATTCGCGGTTTCACCTTAATGCGGCTTGTACTGAGACATGCATGGCTTAATCTTTGAGACAAGCATATGACTACTGGCAGGATCAACCAGGGAGCTGCGTCAACTAGAGCTGAGCAGCCGGCCGCCCGGGAGTGTGTCCCGGGGGCCCGCGCGAACACGCAAGCGTCCGCTCAATTATTCTGCAAACAGGAGGAGGCCGAGCTCCCCTGCACGATACACCTCGAAACCCTCTCAGGTCCCGGCGGCGCGCAGCGCCGTCCTAGGTACTTGGTCGGTTTCGAGAGAGGCGCAATCGCCCGGAGTTAGGCGAGTAGACGGTTTTAGTGCGAACACCCTTGCTCCCAACTGAGCTTGCCGCTGCCGACAGAGGCCCGGGAGCGTGCTGTCGTGGCATTGCCGGCGGGAGACAACACGCGCCACCTATGGTGACCGGCAGCTCCAACGCCAGCGCCACACAAGGGCAAAGCCCCACTTGGGTGCAGAAGCGAACTCTCCCAGCACAGCGCACGCGCCAACACGTCCGCACAACTGCGATACAAACCACCTGCGAGAACCGCTGGGGCGACCGAGCAGCAGACGGCGTCGCGGCGCCGAGTGCCAGGCGGCGGCGCATCCTCAACGCACACAGTCCTCAATCAGACCAGCACACTGCAGATGTCCACCGCGCTTCGCACCGGGCTCGGCTGAACCAACTTTGGCCGCCAGGCGCCGCGTGCAGGGTGCGCCGCAGCGTAGCTGCGCCGCCTGCCGAGCCCGTCGGCTGGCGCTCCTGCCACTCGGCGCCCCCCACCAGCCGCCTGTTGCGCGTGCGCCCACGCAGCGCGCGGCCAACACGCCGGGCGGCCCCCCTTCACCGGCCGGGAACAGTCCCACCAAGCCACCGCCGCGTATCGCTTCATACCCACATGGGCCTAGTCACGTGTGTGGATGTGGCGGGTACCGCTGAAACAACCGGTTAATAGCTGTACCGATCGTCGCCATCACAGATTCACCTCCAGCGTGAACAACCGCTCAACAACGGATTTCCAGTTCATTTGCGTATCTTGGGCAGTAAACGTAGATGTCCACCTACATTTGCGAATTCAACAATTCTTGCATGCCAGGATGTCATGTGTCACGACACGCTACATCAGACCACATACACACTGCGACATGTGCAGAAGAGAACACGTGGAAGGTGGCCCGCGCACGTATGCGATGTCCCTTCCGCGATCCACTGTCAACCGGCATCTGCGGCATGTCCCAGATATGGAACGCGGTCCACCAGGGTAGCACTTTGTGTGAGGCAATACGACAAAGTCGGAATACACGCGTCACTACATCACACGGCTCACGCTGACCTGACCTGACTCACCGCACCACCACCCCCAGCGACCCAGGGTGACATACAATGCGTTCGTACGTTCCTCCCACACGCCTCTACGGCGTACCACAGTGCAACCTAGCTGTTATTGGGAGACGAGACAAGTAGCATCGAGCACAACATATGGAAATTGAGATTCGACACCGTTGGGCACAGCCAGCGTACGGTCACACGTATCACACTACTTCACTCTGTACGTAACTACCGATGATCGGTACAGCGTGTGGGTTACGCGTACGACATCAGCGGACAATGGACACAGACCATACCACGACGTACACTGAGGGCGTCGACATCTGAACGCAACTGAACAGCTGCGAGGCTCATTTAACACTCAAACGCCAGACCGACCAGCTTGAGAGGACGGAGACACAAAGAGAGGGGCAGAGGGGGGGGGGGGGGCGATATAGTCCTATTGCAGTACAATTGACAGTGGATAGCGGGAATATGTGGAAAGTAAGCAACACTCGCAAGACATCTACATGAGGATAACAACGACACCAGAGATTCCGAGCAGTGAACTATGTTAGGCAAAGGGACAACGTGGGTTAGGTTAAGGGACAACGTGGGTTAGGTTAAGGGACAACGTGGGTTAGGTTAAGGGACAACGTGGGTTAGGTTAAGGGACAACGTGGGTTAGGTTAAGGGACAACGTGGGTTAGGTTAAGGGACAACGTGGGTTAGGTTAAGGGACAACGTGGGTTAGGTTAAGGGACAACGTGGGTTAGGTTAAGGGACAACGTGGGTTAGGTTAAGGGACAACGTGGGTTAGGTTAAGGGACAACGTGGGTTAGGTTAAGGGACAACGTGGGTTAGGTTAAGGGACAACGTGGGTTAGGTTAAGGGACAACGTGGGTTAGGTTAAGGGACAACGTGGGTTAGGTTAAGGGACAACGTGGGTTAGGTTAAGGGACAACGTGGGTTAGGTTAAGGGACAAATTGAGTTAGGTTAAGGGACAAATTGAGTTAGGTTAAGGGACAAATTGAGTTAGGTTAAGGGACAAATTGAGTTAGGTTAAGGGACAAATTGAGTTAGGTTAAGGGACAAATTGAGTTAGGTTAAGGGACAACGTGGGTTAGGTTAAGGGACAAATTGAGTTAGGTTAAGGGACAAATTGAGTTAGGTTAAGGGACAAATTGAGTTAGGTTAAGGGACAAATTGAGTTAGGTTAAGGGACAAATTGAGTTAGGTTAAGGGACAAATTGAGTTAGGTTAAGGGACAAATTGAGTTAGGTTAAGGGACAAATTGAGTTAGGTTAAGGGACAAATTGAGTTAGGTTAAGGGACAAATTGAGTTAGGTTAAGGGACAAATTGAGTTAGGTTAAGGGATAATCTGGTACAACCACAGTTAGGTTAAGCGATAATCTGGTACAGCCACAGTTAGGTTAAGCGATAATCTGGTACAGCCACAGTTAGGTTAAGCGATAATCTGGTACAGCCACAGTTAGGTTAAGCGATAATCTGGTACAGCCACAGTTAGGTTAAGCGATAATCTGGTACAGCCACAGTTAGGTTAAGCGATAATCTGGTACAGCCACAGTTAGGTTAAGCGATAATCTGGTACAGCCACAGTTAGGTTAAGCGATAATCTGGTAAAACCACAGTTAGGTTAAGCGATAATCTGGTAAAACCACAGTTAGGTTAAGCGATAAAGTTGGTTAAATTTGGTATTGTGTGGGAAGGGGGCAGAGAGGGGGGGGGTGGATAGTGGTGGCAGTACGCGGATGCCTGAGTCACCGTCAGATACGTCACGTCGGTTCGATGCTTGTAGCAAGAGGCTGGCGGGTCTGTGTCTCTCACTTCTGCAATTTTTCATGTGGTATAACACGAGGGCGGGTGGTGATATTTGGTGCCCCTCTGTGTAGGATGTGTGTTGGTGGTGTTGGTTTATCTGAGCAATGGTAGTTGTCGGAGGAGTGTGGTATTGTGCTTTTATAGGTGGACCTACTGGTCTGGTTATCATAGTGTCGACGGTGCAATGTGGCAGAGAGGGTGCACTCGACA
>NW_026062091.1:52500-57500 GCF_023897955.1 Schistocerca gregaria
CGGCCCCTGTTCCACTATTTTTTTTTTGTGTCCAACGGCCTCACAGCCGATGGGCGTCGTACGGCTCCACACCGGAGCGGACAGGCACTCGGGCGAACGTCATTCAAAACCGGCGCCAGGCGCCAGGTACCGCAGGCCAGCCGCTCCAGAGCTTCAGCGCTCGTACCACACAACAACAACACTTCCGCTAGTTTTGAGAGGCACGCGTGGTTCCGCACGCGGCGCACGGCCACTGCCGTACAGGTAGCGTGTTGCGCGACACGACACGACACGCACATCGAAAGACATGCAGTCTAGTCGGTAATGATCCTTCCGCAGGTTCACCTACGGAAACCTTGTTACGACTTTTACTTCCTCTAAATGATCAAGTTTGGTCATCTTTCCGGTAGCATCGGCAACGACAGAGTCGATGCCGCGTACCAGTCCGAAGACCTCACTAAATCATTCAATCGGTAGTAGCGACGGGCGGTGTGTACAAAGGGCAGGGACGTAATCAACGCGAGCTTATGACTCGCGCTTACTGGGAATTCCTCGTTCATGGGGAACAATTGCAAGCCCCAATCCCTAGCACGAAGGAGGTTCAGCGGGTTACCCCGACCTTTCGGCCTAGGAAGACACGCTGATTCCTTCAGTGTAGCGCGCGTGCGGCCCAGAACATCTAAGGGCATCACAGACCTGTTATTGCTCAATCTCGTGCGGCTAGAAGCCGCCTGTCCCTCTAAGAAGAAAAGTAATCGCTGACAGCACGAAGGATGTCACGCGACTAGTTAGCAGGCTAGAGTCTCGTTCGTTATCGGAATTAACCAGACAAATCGCTCCACCAACTAAGAACGGCCATGCACCACCACCCACCGAATCAAGAAAGAGCTATCAATCTGTCAATCCTTCCGGTGTCCGGGCCTGGTGAGGTTTCCCGTGTTGAGTCAAATTAAGCCGCAGGCTCCACTCCTGGTGGTGCCCTTCCGTCAATTCCTTTAAGTTTCAGCTTTGCAACCATACTTCCCCCGGAACCCAAAAGCTTTGGTTTCCCGGAGGCTGCCCGCCGAGTCATCGGAGGAACTGCGGCGGATCGCTGGCTGGCATCGTTTATGGTTAGAACTAGGGCGGTATCTGATCGCCTTCGAACCTCTAACTTTCGTTCTTGATTAATGAAAACATACTTGGCAAATGCTTTCGCTTCTGTTCGTCTTGCGACGATCCAAGAATTTCACCTCTAACGTCGCAATACGAATGCCCCCGCCTGTCCCTATTAATCATTACCTCGGGTTCCGAAAACCAACAAAATAGAACCGAGGTCCTATTCCATTATTCCATGCACACAGTATTCAGGCGGGCTTGCCTGCTTTAAGCACTCTAATTTGTTCAAAGTAAACGTGCCGGCCCACCGAGACACTCAACAAAGAGCACCCTGGTAGGATTTAAACGGGGTCCGCCTCGGGACGCGAAAGCACCCCTTCGGCTCGCCCCACCGGCAGGACGTCCCACGATACATGCCAGTTAAACACCGACGGGCGGTGAACCAACAGCGTGGGACACAAATCCAACTACGAGCTTTTTAACCGCAACAACTTTAATATACGCTATTGGAGCTGGAATTACCGCGGCTGCTGGCACCAGACTTGCCCTCCAATAGATACTCGTTAAAGGATTTAAAGTGTACTCATTCCGATTACGGGGCCTCGGATGAGTCCCGTATCGTTATTTTTCGTCACTACCTCCCCGTGCCGGGAGTGGGTAATTTGCGCGCCTGCTGCCTTCCTTGGATGTGGTAGCCGTTTCTCAGGCTCCCTCTCCGGAATCGAACCCTGATTCCCCGTTACCCGTTACAACCATGGTAGGCGCAGAACCTACCATCGACAGTTGATAAGGCAGACATTTGAAAGATGCGTCGCCGGTACGAGGACCGTGCGATCAGCCCAAAGTTATTCAGAGTCACCAAGGCAAACGGACCAGACAAGCCAATCCGATTGGTTTTGATCTAATAAAAGCGTCCCTTCCATCTCTGGTCGGGACTCTGTTTGCATGTATTAGCTCTAGAATTACCACAGTTATCCAAGTAACGTGGGTACGATCTAAGGAACCATAACTGATTTAATGAGCCATTCGCGGTTTCACCTTAATGCGGCTTGTACTGAGACATGCATGGCTTAATCTTTGAGACAAGCATATGACTACTGGCAGGATCAACCAGGGAGCTGCGTCAACTAGAGCTGAGCAGCCGGCCGCCCGGGAGTGTGTCCCGGGGGCCCGCGCGAACACGCAAGCGTCCGCTCAATTATTCTGCAAACAGGAGGAGGCCGAGCTCCCCTGCACGATACACCTCGAAACCCTCTCAGGTCCCGGCGGCGCGCAGCGCCGTCCTAGGTACTTGGTCGGTTTCGAGAGAGGCGCAATCGCCCGGAGTTAGGCGAGTAGACGGTTTTAGTGCGAACACCCTTGCTCCCAACTGAGCTTGCCGCTGCCGACAGAGGCCCGGGAGCGTGCTGTCGTGGCATTGCCGGCGGGAGACAACACGCGCCACCTATGGTGACCGGCAGCTCCAACGCCAGCGCCACACAAGGGCAAAGCCCCACTTGGGTGCAGAAGCGAACTCTCCCAGCACAGCGCACGCGCCAACACGTCCGCACAACTGCGATACAAACCACCTGCGAGAACCGCTGGGGCGACCGAGCAGCAGACGGCGTCGCGGCGCCGAGTGCCAGGCGGCGGCGCATCCTCAACGCACACAGTCCTCAATCAGACCAGCACACTGCAGATGTCCACCGCGCTTCGCACCGGGCTCGGCTGAACCAACTTTGGCCGCCAGGCGCCGCGTGCAGGGTGCGCCGCAGCGTAGCTGCGCCGCCTGCCGAGCCCGTCGGCTGGCGCTCCTGCCACTCGGCGCCCCCCACCAGCCGCCTGTTGCGCGTGCGCCCACGCAGCGCGCGGCCAACACGCCGGGCGGCCCCCCTTCACCGGCCGGGAACAGTCCCACCAAGCCACCGCCGCGTATCGCTTCATACCCACATGGGCCTAGTCACGTGTGTGGATGTGGCGGTTACCGCTGAAACAACCGGTTAATAGCTGTACCGATCGTCGCCATCACAGATTCACCTCCAGCGTGAACAACCGCTCAACAACGGATTTCCAGTTCATTTGCGTATCTTGGGCAGTAAACGTAGATGTCCACCTACATTTGCGAATTCAACAATTCTTGCATGCCAGGATGTCATGTGTCACGACACGCTACATCAGACCACATACACACTGCGACATGTGCAGAAGAGAACACGTGGAAGGTGGCCCGCGCACGTATGCGATGTCCCTTCCGCGATCCACTGTCAACCGGCATCTGCGGCATGTCCCAGATATGGAACGCGGTCCACCAGGGTAGCACTTTGTGTGAGGCAATACGACAAAGTCGGAATACACGCGTCACTACATCACACGGCTCACGCTGACCTGACCTGACTCACCGCACCACCACCCCCAGCGACCCAGGGTGACATACAATGCGTTCGTACGTTCCTCCCACACGCCTCTACGGCGTACCACAGTGCAACCTAGCTGTTATTGGGAGACGAGACAAGTAGCATCGAGCACAACATATGGAAATTGAGATTCGACACCGTTGGGCACAGCCAGCGTACGGTCACACGTATCACACTACTTCACTCTGTACGTAACTACCGATGATCGGTACAGCGTGTGGGTTACGCGTACGACATCAGCGGACAATGGACACAGACCATACCACGACGTACACTGAGGGCGTCGACATCTGAACGCAACTGAACAGCTGCGAGGCTCATTTAACACTCAAACGCCAGACCGACCAGCTTGAGAGGACGGAGACACAAAGAGAGGGGCAGAGGGGGGGGGGGCGATATAGTCCTATTGCAGTACAATTGACAGTGGATAGCGGGAATATGTGGAAAGTAAGCAACACTCGCAAGACATCTACATGAGGATAACAACGACACCAGAGATTCCGAGCAGTGAACTATGTTAGGCAAAGGGACAACGTGGGTTAGGTTAAGGGACAACGTGGGTTAGGTTAAGGGACAACGTGGGTTAGGTTAAGGGACAACGTGGGTTAGGTTAAGGGACAACGTGGGTTAGGTTAAGGGACAACGTGGGTTAGGTTAAGGGACAACGTGGGTTAGGTTAAGGGACAACGTGGGTTAGGTTAAGGGACAACGTGGGTTAGGTTAAGGGACAACGTGGGTTAGGTTAAGGGACAACGTGGGTTAGGTTAAGGGACAACGTGGGTTAGGTTAAGGGACAACGTGGGTTAGGTTAAGGGACAACGTGGGTTAGGTTAAGGGACAACGTGGGTTAGGTTAAGGGACAACGTGGGTTAGGTTAAGGGACAACGTGGGTTAGGTTAAGGGACAACGTGGGTTAGGTTAAGGGACAAATTGAGTTAGGTTAAGGGACAAATTGAGTTAGGTTAAGGGACAAATTGAGTTAGGTTAAGGGACAAATTGAGTTAGGTTAAGGGACAAATTGAGTTAGGTTAAGGGACAAATTGAGTTAGGTTAAGGGACAACGTGGGTTAGGTTAAGGGACAAATTGAGTTAGGTTAAGGGACAAATTGAGTTAGGTTAAGGGACAAATTGAGTTAGGTTAAGGGACAAATTGAGTTAGGTTAAGGGACAAATTGAGTTAGGTTAAGGGACAAATTGAGTTAGGTTAAGGGACAAATTGAGTTAGGTTAAGGGACAAATTGAGTTAGGTTAAGGGACAAATTGAGTTAGGTTAAGGGACAAATTGAGTTAGGTTAAGGGACAAATTGAGTTAGGTTAAGGGACAAATTGAGTTAGGTTAAGGGATAATCTGGTACAACCACAGTTAGGTTAAGCGATAATCTGGTACAGCCACAGTTAGGTTAAGCGATAATCTGGTACAGCCACAGTTAGGTTAAGCGATAATCTGGTACAGCCACAGTTAGGTTAAGCGATAATCTGGTACAGCCACAGTTAGGTTAAGCGATAATCTGGTACAGCCACAGTTAGGTT
>NW_026062092.1:0-76244 GCF_023897955.1 Schistocerca gregaria
ACAGTAATGAACTCAGTTTGTACAAGAATGCGCGGAGGAAGAGTGCTAGGAACTCGTTGAAAATAACGAAACACTGCGAATCGACAGATGTGCTCTTGAAATGCGTCAGAGCCTACTGTTTTGTAGGAGCGCTACATTCCAAAAACTAACTACATTAAAAAAAAAACCTGTTCCCGTCCGACCACCGAAGATAAGCAACAACGTTTATATTCGGATCGGCGACCGCCTGGGAACTCTGGCTGTCTTCATTTCTTGCTTTCTTGTCGCTACCCCTGCCAGCCGTTTTTTCATGCTACCTTTCTCATGTGACAAAGATGCTTCCATACTGATTTTAAACTATCGTAAGGTACGATATTAAGGAACTCAGTTTGAAAAGAGTGCGCCAAGGAAGACTTCCAAAGAGTCTCTGGAAATAAGAAAACAGTATGAAGTGACAGAAATGTTGTGAAGTACGTCAGGGCATATTGTTTTGTAGCAGTGCACAACGGCAAATTTGTAAACAAAAATTTACCTTTCGTCGCTACAAGAGATGGATACTTTGTCGAAAAGCCTGTGTCTTGTGTGCATGTTTTCGCACCTTTCCACGGCACGGCGCGGCACGGCACAGAGCTGCTCTGGTAGCTCCGAACGGCCGCACACGTCGCCTCGGACACGCCGGTTCGGCCCGCGCCCATCTCGCAGATGTTCCTCGTGCTTGTGCTGTCATATGGACCGCGACCCGAGCGGCAGCGAGCGGCAGTCGAGCAAAGTCGGGACAAGTCGGGACGGAAGGTGACAGCCGATTATGCACCGTGCGAATTACGCAAATATCTAGAAGCGCGACGCGTGTCAGGCAGGTGAGAACGCTTCTCTCGGTCCAGCAGGACACTGCCACACCCCGCGCAGTCCACCCGCCGCCCGGCCGCGCGCAATCCCTGCGACGGACAACAATAACAAGGTGCGTCTCCCTCGAGTGTCGGAGGCCGCACGAACCAAACGAATGACAGGCGGTGCAACGAGCAGCTGTGTTGTGCGTCTGACCCACGTGGCGGCGCGCCGCACTGCGCGTCGCCTTCGAGGTGGAAGGACGTGCATTGCGTCAAATGTGCCACCGAAAATGGCGATTGCGTGTATTGGGAGGAGAGGCGAAGCCTTCTTGTGCCGTGCGGCTACAGTATAAGGACGCCAACGGCCATACCATGTTGAATACACCGGTTCTCGTCCGATCACCGAAGTTAAGCAACATCGGGCCCGGTTAGTACTTGGATGGGTGACCGCCTGGGAACACCGGGTGCTGTTGGCTCCCTGTCTTCTTTTAAATTTTATGTCACTACACCTGCCAGCCCTCTTTTCATACAAACTCTCAGGTGCGACAAAGATGCTTCCACAAGCATTTTAAACTACTGTATTAAACGTAAGATGCGAAATTACAGTAATGAACTCAGTTTGTACAAGAATGCGCGGAGGAAGAGTGCTAGGAACTCGTTGAAAATAACGAAACACTGCGAATCGACAGATGTGCTCTTGAAATGCGTCAGAGCCTACTGTTTTGTAGGAGCGCTACATTCCAAAAACTAACTACATTAAAAAAAAAACCTGTTCCCGTCCGACCACCGAAGATAAGCAACAACGTTTATATTCGGATCGGCGACCGCCTGGGAACTCTGGCTGTCTTCATTTCTTGCTTTCTTGTCGCTACCCCTGCCAGCCGTTTTTTCATGCTACCTTTCTCATGTGACAAAGATGCTTCCATACTGATTTTAAACTATCGTAAGGTACGATATTAAGGAACTCAGTTTGAAAAGAGTGCGCCAAGGAAGACTTCCAAAGAGTCTCTGGAAATAAGAAAACAGTATGAAGTGACAGAAATGTTGTGAAGTACGTCAGGGCATATTGTTTTGTAGCAGTGCACAACGGCAAATTTGTAAACAAAAATTTACCTTTCGTCGCTACAAGAGATGGATACTTTGTCGAAAAGCCTGTGTCTTGTGTGCATGTTTTCGCACCTTTCCACGGCACGGCGCGGCACGGCACAGAGCTGCTCTGGTAGCTCCGAACGGCCGCACACGTCGCCTCGGACACGCCGGTTCGGCCCGCGCCCATCTCGCAGATGTTCCTCGTGCTTGTGCTGTCATATGGACCGCGACCCGAGCGGCAGCGAGCGGCAGTCGAGCAAAGTCGGGACAAGTCGGGACGGAAGGTGACAGCCGATTATGCACCGTGCGAATTACGCAAATATCTAGAAGCGCGACGCGTGTCAGGCAGGTGAGAACGCTTCTCTCGGTCCAGCAGGACACTGCCACACCCCGCGCAGTCCACCCGCCGCCCGGCCGCGCGCAATCCCTGCGACGGACAACAATAACAAGGTGCGTCTCCCTCGAGTGTCGGAGGCCGCACGAACCAAACGAATGACAGGCGGTGCAACGAGCAGCTGTGTTGTGCGTCTGACCCACGTGGCGGCGCGCCGCACTGCGCGTCGCCTTCGAGGTGGAAGGACGTGCATTGCGTCAAATGTGCCACCGAAAATGGCGATTGCGTGTATTGGGAGGAGAGGCGAAGCCTTCTTGTGCCGTGCGGCTACAGTATAAGGACGCCAACGGCCATACCATGTTGAATACACCGGTTCTCGTCCGATCACCGAAGTTAAGCAACATCGGGCCCGGTTAGTACTTGGATGGGTGACCGCCTGGGAACACCGGGTGCTGTTGGCTCCCTGTCTTCTTTTAAATTTTATGTCACTACACCTGCCAGCCCTCTTTTCATACAAACTCTCAGGTGCGACAAAGATGCTTCCACAAGCATTTTAAACTACTGTATTAAACGTAAGATGCGAAATTACAGTAATGAACTCAGTTTGTACAAGAATGCGCGGAGGAAGAGTGCTAGGAACTCGTTGAAAATAACGAAACACTGCGAATCGACAGATGTGCTCTTGAAATGCGTCAGAGCCTACTGTTTTGTAGGAGCGCTACATTCCAAAAACTAACTACATTAAAAAAAAAACCTGTTCCCGTCCGACCACCGAAGATAAGCAACAACGTTTATATTCGGATCGGCGACCGCCTGGGAACTCTGGCTGTCTTCATTTCTTGCTTTCTTGTCGCTACCCCTGCCAGCCGTTTTTTCATGCTACCTTTCTCATGTGACAAAGATGCTTCCATACTGATTTTAAACTATCGTAAGGTACGATATTAAGGAACTCAGTTTGAAAAGAGTGCGCCAAGGAAGACTTCCAAAGAGTCTCTGGAAATAAGAAAACAGTATGAAGTGACAGAAATGTTGTGAAGTACGTCAGGGCATATTGTTTTGTAGCAGTGCACAACGGCAAATTTGTAAACAAAAATTTACCTTTCGTCGCTACAAGAGATGGATACTTTGTCGAAAAGCCTGTGTCTTGTGTGCATGTTTTCGCACCTTTCCACGGCACGGCGCGGCACGGCACAGAGCTGCTCTGGTAGCTCCGAACGGCCGCACACGTCGCCTCGGACACGCCGGTTCGGCCCGCGCCCATCTCGCAGATGTTCCTCGTGCTTGTGCTGTCATATGGACCGCGACCCGAGCGGCAGCGAGCGGCAGTCGAGCAAAGTCGGGACAAGTCGGGACGGAAGGTGACAGCCGATTATGCACCGTGCGAATTACGCAAATATCTAGAAGCGCGACGCGTGTCAGGCAGGTGAGAACGCTTCTCTCGGTCCAGCAGGACACTGCCACACCCCGCGCAGTCCACCCGCCGCCCGGCCGCGCGCAATCCCTGCGACGGACAACAATAACAAGGTGCGTCTCCCTCGAGTGTCGGAGGCCGCACGAACCAAACGAATGACAGGCGGTGCAACGAGCAGCTGTGTTGTGCGTCTGACCCACGTGGCGGCGCGCCGCACTGCGCGTCGCCTTCGAGGTGGAAGGACGTGCATTGCGTCAAATGTGCCACCGAAAATGGCGATTGCGTGTATTGGGAGGAGAGGCGAAGCCTTCTTGTGCCGTGCGGCTACAGTATAAGGACGCCAACGGCCATACCATGTTGAATACACCGGTTCTCGTCCGATCACCGAAGTTAAGCAACATCGGGCCCGGTTAGTACTTGGATGGGTGACCGCCTGGGAACACCGGGTGCTGTTGGCTCCCTGTCTTCTTTTAAATTTTATGTCACTACACCTGCCAGCCCTCTTTTCATACAAACTCTCAGGTGCGACAAAGATGCTTCCACAAGCATTTTAAACTACTGTATTAAACGTAAGATGCGAAATTACAGTAATGAACTCAGTTTGTACAAGAATGCGCGGAGGAAGAGGGCTAGGAACTCGTTGAAAATAACGAAACACTGCGAATCGACAGATGTGCTCTTGAAATGCGTCAGAGCCTACTGTTTTGTAGGAGCGCTACATTCCAAAAACTAACTACATTAAAAAAAAAAACCTGTTCCCGTCCGACCACCGAAGATAAGCAACAACGTTTATATTCGGATCGGCGACCGCCTGGGAACTCTGGCTGTCTTCATTTCTTGCTTTCTTGTCGCTACCCCTGCCAGCCGTTTTTTCATGCTACCTTTCTCATGTGACAAAGATGCTTCCATACTGATTTTAAACTATCGTAAGGTACGATATTAAGGAACTCAGTTTGAAAAGAGTGCGCCAAGGAAGACTTCCAAAGAGTCTCTGGAAATAAGAAAACAGTATGAAGTGACAGAAATGTTGTGAAGTACGTCAGGGCATATTGTTTTGTAGCAGTGCACAACGGCAAATTTGTAAACAAAAATTTACCTTTCGTCGCTACAAGAGATGGATACTTTGTCGAAAAGCCTGTGTCTTGTGTGCATGTTTTCGCACCTTTCCACGGCACGGCGCGGCACGGCACAGAGCTGCTCTGGTAGCTCCGAACGGCCGCACACGTCGCCTCGGACACGCCGGTTCGGCCCGCGCCCATCTCGCAGATGTTCCTCGTGCTTGTGCTGTCATATGGACCGCGACCCGAGCGGCAGCGAGCGGCAGTCGAGCAAAGTCGGGACAAGTCGGGACGGAAGGTGACAGCCGATTATGCACCGTGCGAATTACGCAAATATCTAGAAGCGCGACGCGTGTCAGGCAGGTGAGAACGCTTCTCTCGGTCCAGCAGGACACTGCCACACCCCGCGCAGTCCACCCGCCGCCCGGCCGCGCGCAATCCCTGCGACGGACAACAATAACAAGGTGCGTCTCCCTCGAGTGTCGGAGGCCGCACGAACCAAACGAATGACAGGCGGTGCAACGAGCAGCTGTGTTGTGCGTCTGACCCACGTGGCGGCGCGCCGCACTGCGCGTCGCCTTCGAGGTGGAAGGACGTGCATTGCGTCAAATGTGCCACCGAAAATGGCGATTGCGTGTATTGGGAGGAGAGGCGAAGCCTTCTTGTGCCGTGCGGCTACAGTATAAGGACGCCAACGGCCATACCATGTTGAATACACCGGTTCTCGTCCGATCACCGAAGTTAAGCAACATCGGGCCCGGTTAGTACTTGGATGGGTGACCGCCTGGGAACACCGGGTGCTGTTGGCTCCCTGTCTTCTTTTAAATTTTATGTCACTACACCTGCCAGCCCTCTTTTCATACAAACTCTCAGGTGCGACAAAGATGCTTCCACAAGCATTTTAAACTACTGTATTAAACGTAAGATGCGAAATTACAGTAATGAACTCAGTTTGTACAAGAATGCGCGGAGGAAGAGTGCTAGGAACTCGTTGAAAATAACGAAACACTGCGAATCGACAGATGTGCTCTTGAAATGCGTCAGAGCCTACTGTTTTGTAGGAGCGCTACATTCCAAAAACTAACTACATTAAAAAAAAAAACCTGTTCCCGTCCGACCACCGAAGATAAGCAACAACGTTTATATTCGGATCGGCGACCGCCTGGGAACTCTGGCTGTCTTCATTTCTTGCTTTCTTGTCGCTACCCCTGCCAGCCGTTTTTTCATGCTACCTTTCTCATGTGACAAAGATGCTTCCATACTGATTTTAAACTATCGTAAGGTACGATATTAAGGAACTCAGTTTGAAAAGAGTGCGCCAAGGAAGACTTCCAAAGAGTCTCTGGAAATAAGAAAACAGTATGAAGTGACAGAAATGTTGTGAAGTACGTCAGGGCATATTGTTTTGTAGCAGTGCACAACGGCAAATTTGTAAACAAAAATTTACCTTTCGTCGCTACAAGAGATGGATACTTTGTCGAAAAGCCTGTGTCTTGTGTGCATGTTTTCGCACCTTTCCACGGCACGGCGCGGCACGGCACAGAGCTGCTCTGGTAGCTCCGAACGGCCGCACACGTCGCCTCGGACACGCCGGTTCGGCCCGCGCCCATCTCGCAGATGTTCCTCGTGCTTGTGCTGTCATATGGACCGCGACCCGAGCGGCAGCGAGCGGCAGTCGAGCAAAGTCGGGACAAGTCGGGACGGAAGGTGACAGCCGATTATGCACCGTGCGAATTACGCAAATATCTAGAAGCGCGACGCGTGTCAGGCAGGTGAGAACGCTTCTCTCGGTCCAGCAGGACACTGCCACACCCCGCGCAGTCCACCCGCCGCCCGGCCGCGCGCAATCCCTGCGACGGACAACAATAACAAGGTGCGTCTCCCTCGAGTGTCGGAGGCCGCACGAACCAAACGAATGACAGGCGGTGCAACGAGCAGCTGTGTTGTGCGTCTGACCCACGTGGCGGCGCGCCGCACTGCGCGTCGCCTTCGAGGTGGAAGGACGTGCATTGCGTCAAATGTGCCACCGAAAATGGCGATTGCGTGTATTGGGAGGAGAGGCGAAGCCTTCTTGTGCCGTGCGGCTACAGTATAAGGACGCCAACGGCCATACCATGTTGAATACACCGGTTCTCGTCCGATCACCGAAGTTAAGCAACATCGGGCCCGGTTAGTACTTGGATGGGTGACCGCCTGGGAACACCGGGTGCTGTTGGCTCCCTGTCTTCTTTTAAATTTTATGTCACTACACCTGCCAGCCCTCTTTTCATACAAACTCTCAGGTGCGACAAAGATGCTTCCACAAGCATTTTAAACTACTGTATTAAACGTAAGATGCGAAATTACAGTAATGAACTCAGTTTGTACAAGAATGCGCGGAGGAAGAGTGCTAGGAACTCGTTGAAAATAACGAAACACTGCGAATCGACAGATGTGCTCTTGAAATGCGTCAGAGCCTACTGTTTTGTAGGAGCGCTACATTCCAAAAACTAACTACATTAAAAAAAAAACCTGTTCCCGTCCGACCACCGAAGATAAGCAACAACGTTTATATTCGGATCGGCGACCGCCTGGGAACTCTGGCTGTCTTCATTTCTTGCTTTCTTGTCGCTACCCCTGCCAGCCGTTTTTTCATGCTACCTTTCTCATGTGACAAAGATGCTTCCATACTGATTTTAAACTATCGTAAGGTACGATATTAAGGAACTCAGTTTGAAAAGAGTGCGCCAAGGAAGACTTCCAAAGAGTCTCTGGAAATAAGAAAACAGTATGAAGTGACAGAAATGTTGTGAAGTACGTCAGGGCATATTGTTTTGTAGCAGTGCACAACGGCAAATTTGTAAACAAAAATTTACCTTTCGTCGCTACAAGAGATGGATACTTTGTCGAAAAGCCTGTGTCTTGTGTGCATGTTTTCGCACCTTTCCACGGCACGGCGCGGCACGGCACAGAGCTGCTCTGGTAGCTCCGAACGGCCGCACACGTCGCCTCGGACACGCCGGTTCGGCCCGCGCCCATCTCGCAGATGTTCCTCGTGCTTGTGCTGTCATATGGACCGCGACCCGAGCGGCAGCGAGCGGCAGTCGAGCAAAGTCGGGACAAGTCGGGACGGAAGGTGACAGCCGATTATGCACCGTGCGAATTACGCAAATATCTAGAAGCGCGACGCGTGTCAGGCAGGTGAGAACGCTTCTCTCGGTCCAGCAGGACACTGCCACACCCCGCGCAGTCCACCCGCCGCCCGGCCGCGCGCAATCCCTGCGACGGACAACAATAACAAGGTGCGTCTCCCTCGAGTGTCGGAGGCCGCACGAACCAAACGAATGACAGGCGGTGCAACGAGCAGCTGTGTTGTGCGTCTGACCCACGTGGCGGCGCGCCGCACTGCGCGTCGCCTTCGAGGTGGAAGGACGTGCATTGCGTCAAATGTGCCACCGAAAATGGCGATTGCGTGTATTGGGAGGAGAGGCGAAGCCTTCTTGTGCCGTGCGGCTACAGTATAAGGACGCCAACGGCCATACCATGTTGAATACACCGGTTCTCGTCCGATCACCGAAGTTAAGCAACATCGGGCCCGGTTAGTACTTGGATGGGTGACCGCCTGGGAACACCGGGTGCTGTTGGCTCCCTGTCTTCTTTTAAATTTTATGTCACTACACCTGCCAGCCCTCTTTTCATACAAACTCTCAGGTGCGACAAAGATGCTTCCACAAGCATTTTAAACTACTGTATTAAACGTAAGATGCGAAATTACAGTAATGAACTCAGTTTGTACAAGAATGCGCGGAGGAAGAGTGCTAGGAACTCGTTGAAAATAACGAAACACTGCGAATCGACAGATGTGCTCTTGAAATGCGTCAGAGCCTACTGTTTTGTAGGAGCGCTACATTCCAAAAACTAACTACATTAAAAAAAAAACCTGTTCCCGTCCGACCACCGAAGATAAGCAACAACGTTTATATTCGGATCGGCGACCGCCTGGGAACTCTGGCTGTCTTCATTTCTTGCTTTCTTGTCGCTACCCCTGCCAGCCGTTTTTTCATGCTACCTTTCTCATGTGACAAAGATGCTTCCATACTGATTTTAAACTATCGTAAGGTACGATATTAAGGAACTCAGTTTGAAAAGAGTGCGCCAAGGAAGACTTCCAAAGAGTCTCTGGAAATAAGAAAACAGTATGAAGTGACAGAAATGTTGTGAAGTACGTCAGGGCATATTGTTTTGTAGCAGTGCACAACGGCAAATTTGTAAACAAAAATTTACCTTTCGTCGCTACAAGAGATGGATACTTTGTCGAAAAGCCTGTGTCTTGTGTGCATGTTTTCGCACCTTTCCACGGCACGGCGCGGCACGGCACAGAGCTGCTCTGGTAGCTCCGAACGGCCGCACACGTCGCCTCGGACACGCCGGTTCGGCCCGCGCCCATCTCGCAGATGTTCCTCGTGCTTGTGCTGTCATATGGACCGCGACCCGAGCGGCAGCGAGCGGCAGTCGAGCAAAGTCGGGACAAGTCGGGACGGAAGGTGACAGCCGATTATGCACCGTGCGAATTACGCAAATATCTAGAAGCGCGACGCGTGTCAGGCAGGTGAGAACGCTTCTCTCGGTCCAGCAGGACACTGCCACACCCCGCGCAGTCCACCCGCCGCCCGGCCGCGCGCAATCCCTGCGACGGACAACAATAACAAGGTGCGTCTCCCTCGAGTGTCGGAGGCCGCACGAACCAAACGAATGACAGGCGGTGCAACGAGCAGCTGTGTTGTGCGTCTGACCCACGTGGCGGCGCGCCGCACTGCGCGTCGCCTTCGAGGTGGAAGGACGTGCATTGCGTCAAATGTGCCACCGAAAATGGCGATTGCGTGTATTGGGAGGAGAGGCGAAGCCTTCTTGTGCCGTGCGGCTACAGTATAAGGACGCCAACGGCCATACCATGTTGAATACACCGGTTCTCGTCCGATCACCGAAGTTAAGCAACATCGGGCCCGGTTAGTACTTGGATGGGTGACCGCCTGGGAACACCGGGTGCTGTTGGCTCCCTGTCTTCTTTTAAATTTTATGTCACTACACCTGCCAGCCCTCTTTTCATACAAACTCTCAGGTGCGACAAAGATGCTTCCACAAGCATTTTAAACTACTGTATTAAACGTAAGATGCGAAATTACAGTAATGAACTCAGTTTGTACAAGAATGCGCGGAGGAAGAGTGCTAGGAACTCGTTGAAAATAACGAAACACTGCGAATCGACAGATGTGCTCTTGAAATGCGTCAGAGCCTACTGTTTTGTAGGAGCGCTACATTCCAAAAATTAACTACATTAAAAAAAAAAACCTGTTCCCGTCCGACCACCGAAGATAAGCAACAACGTTTATATTCGGATCGGCGACCGCCTGGGAACTCTGGCTGTCTTCATTTCTTGCTTTCTTGTCGCTACCCCTGCCAGCCGTTTTTTCATGCTACCTTTCTCATGTGACAAAGATGCTTCCATACTGATTTTAAACTATCGTAAGGTACGATATTAAGGAACTCAGTTTGAAAAGAGTGCGCCAAGGAAGACTTCCAAAGAGTCTCTGGAAATAAGAAAACAGTATGAAGTGACAGAAATGTTGTGAAGTACGTCAGGGCATATTGTTTTGTAGCAGTGCACAACGGCAAATTTGTAAACAAAAATTTACCTTTCGTCGCTACAAGAGATGGATACTTTGTCGAAAAGCCTGTGTCTTGTGTGCATGTTTTCGCACCTTTCCACGGCACGGCGCGGCACAGAGCTGCTCTGGTAGCTCCGAACGGCCGCACACGTCGCCTCGGACACGCCGGTTCGGCCCGCGCCCATCTCGCAGATGTTCCTCGTGCTTGTGCTGTCATATGGACCGCGACCCGAGCGGCAGCGAGCGGCAGTCGAGCAAAGTCGGGACAAGTCGGGACGGAAGGTGACAGCCGATTATGCACCGTGCGAATTACGCAAATATCTAGAAGCGCGACGCGTGTCAGGCAGGTGAGAACGCTTCTCTCGGTCCAGCAGGACACTGCCACACCCCGCGCAGTCCACCCGCCGCCCGGCCGCGCGCAATCCCTGCGACGGACAACAATAACAAGGTGCGTCTCCCTCGAGTGTCGGAGGCCGCACGAACCAAACGAATGACAGGCGGTGCAACGAGCAGCTGTGTTGTGCGTCTGACCCACGTGGCGGCGCGCCGCACTGCGCGTCGCCTTCGAGGTGGAAGGACGTGCATTGCGTCAAATGTGCCACCGAAAATGGCGATTGCGTGTATTGGGAGGAGAGGCGAAGCCTTCTTGTGCCGTGCGGCTACAGTATAAGGACGCCAACGGCCATACCATGTTGAATACACCGGTTCTCGTCCGATCACCGAAGTTAAGCAACATCGGGCCCGGTTAGTACTTGGATGGGTGACCGCCTGGGAACACCGGGTGCTGTTGGCTCCCTGTCTTCTTTTAAATTTTATGTCACTACACCTGCCAGCCCTCTTTTCATACAAACTCTCAGGTGCGACAAAGATGCTTCCACAAGCATTTTAAACTACTGTATTAAACGTAAGATGCGAAATTACAGTAATGAACTCAGTTTGTACAAGAATGCGCGGAGGAAGAGTGCTAGGAACTCGTTGAAAATAACGAAACACTGCGAATCGACAGATGTGCTCTTGAAATGCGTCAGAGCCTACTGTTTTGTAGGAGCGCTACATTCCAAAAACTAACTACATTAAAAAAAAAACCTGTTCCCGTCCGACCACCGAAGATAAGCAACAACGTTTATATTCGGATCGGCGACCGCCTGGGAACTCTGGCTGTCTTCATTTCTTGCTTTCTTGTCGCTACCCCTGCCAGCCGTTTTTTCATGCTACCTTTCTCATGTGACAAAGATGCTTCCATACTGATTTTAAACTATCGTAAGGTACGATATTAAGGAACTCAGTTTGAAAAGAGTGCGCCAAGGAAGACTTCCAAAGAGTCTCTGGAAATAAGAAAACAGTATGAAGTGACAGAAATGTTGTGAAGTACGTCAGGGCATATTGTTTTGTAGCAGTGCACAACGGCAAATTTGTAAACAAAAATTTACCTTTCGTCGCTACAAGAGATGGATACTTTGTCGAAAAGCCTGTGTCTTGTGTGCATGTTTTCGCACCTTTCCACGGCACGGCGCGGCACGGCACAGAGCTGCTCTGGTAGCTCCGAACGGCCGCACACGTCGCCTCGGACACGCCGGTTCGGCCCGCGCCCATCTCGCAGATGTTCCTCGTGCTTGTGCTGTCATATGGACCGCGACCCGAGCGGCAGCGAGCGGCAGTCGAGCAAAGTCGGGACAAGTCGGGACGGAAGGTGACAGCCGATTATGCACCGTGCGAATTACGCAAATATCTAGAAGCGCGACGCGTGTCAGGCAGGTGAGAACGCTTCTCTCGGTCCAGCAGGACACTGCCACACCCCGCGCAGTCCACCCGCCGCCCGGCCGCGCGCAATCCCTGCGACGGACAACAATAACAAGGTGCGTCTCCCTCGAGTGTCGGAGGCCGCACGAACCAAACGAATGACAGGCGGTGCAACGAGCATCTGTGTTGTGCGTCTGACCCACGTGGCGGCGCGCCGCACTGCGCGTCGCCTTCGAGGTGGAAGGACGTGCATTGCGTCAAATGTGCCACCGAAAATGGCGATTGCGTGTATTGGGAGGAGAGGCGAAGCCTTCTTGTGCCGTGCGGCTACAGTATAAGGACGCCAACGGCCATACCATGTTGAATACACCGGTTCTCGTCCGATCACCGAAGTTAAGCAACATCGGGCCCGGTGAGTACTTGGATGGGTGACCGCCTGGGAACACCGGGTGCTGTTGGCTCCCTGTCTTCTTTTAAATTTTATGTCACTACACCTGCCAGCCCTCTTTTCATACAAACTCTCAGGTGCGACAAAGATGCTTCCACAAGCATTTTAAACTACTGTATTAAACGTAAGATGCGAAATTACAGTAATGAACTCAGTTTGTACAAGAATGCGCGGAGGAAGAGTGCTAGGAACTCGTTGAAAATAACGAAACACTGCGAATCGACAGATGTGCTCTTGAAATGCGTCAGAGCCTACTGTTTTGTAGGAGCGCTACATTCCAAAAACTAACTACATTAAAAAAAAAACCTGTTCCCGTCCGACCACCGAAGATAAGCAACAACGTTTATATTCGGATCGGCGACCGCCTGGGAACTCTGGCTGTCTTCATTTCTTGCTTTCTTGTCGCTACCCCTGCCAGCCGTTTTTTCATGCTACCTTTCTCATGTGACAAAGATGCTTCCATACTGATTTTAAACTATCGTAAGGTACGATATTAAGGAACTCAGTTTGAAAAGAGTGCGCCAAGGAAGACTTCCAAAGAGTCTCTGGAAATAAGAAAACAGTATGAAGTGACAGAAATGTTGTGAAGTACGTCAGGGCATATTGTTTTGTAGCAGTGCACAACGGCAAATTTGTAAACAAAAATTTACCTTTCGTCGCTACAAGAGATGGATACTTTGTCGAAAAGCCTGTGTCTTGTGTGCATGTTTTCGCACCTTTCCACGGCACGGCGCGGCACGGCACAGAGCTGCTCTGGTAGCTCCGAACGGCCGCACACGTCGCCTCGGACACGCCGGTTCGGCCCGCGCCCATCTCGCAGATGTTCCTCGTGCTTGTGCTGTCATATGGACCGCGACCCGAGCGGCAGCGAGCGGCAGTCGAGCAAAGTCGGGACAAGTCGGGACGGAAGGTGACAGCCGATTATGCACCGTGCGAATTACGCAAATATCTAGAAGCGCGACGCGTGTCAGGCAGGTGAGAACGCTTCTCTCGGTCCAGCAGGACACTGCCACACCCCGCGCAGTCCACCCGCCGCCCGGCCGCGCGCAATCCCTGCGACGGACAACAATAACAAGGTGCGTCTCCCTCGAGTGTCGGAGGCCGCACGAACCAAACGAATGACAGGCGGTGCAACGAGCATCTGTGTTGTGCGTCTGACCCACGTGGCGGCGCGCCGCACTGCGCGTCGCCTTCGAGGTGGAAGGACGTGCATTGCGTCAAATGTGCCACCGAAAATGGCGATTGCGTGTATTGGGAGGAGAGGCGAAGCCTTCTTGTGCCGTGCGGCTACAGTATAAGGACGCCAACGGCCATACCATGTTGAATACACCGGTTCTCGTCCGATCACCGAAGTTAAGCAACATCGGGCCCGGTGAGTACTTGGATGGGTGACCGCCTGGGAACACCGGGTGCTGTTGGCTCCCTGTCTTCTTTTAAATTTTATGTCACTACACCTGCCAGCCCTCTTTTCATACAAACTCTCAGGTGCGACAAAGATGCTTCCACAAGCATTTTAAACTACTGTATTAAACGTAAGATGCGAAATTACAGTAATGAACTCAGTTTGTACAAGAATGCGCGGAGGAAGAGTGCTAGGAACTCGTTGAAAATAACGAAACACTGCGAATCGACAGATGTGCTCTTGAAATGCGTCAGAGCCTACTGTTTTGTAGGAGCGCTACATTCCAAAAACTAACTACATTAAAAAAAAAACCTGTTCCCGTCCGACCACCGAAGATAAGCAACAACGTTTATATTCGGATCGGCGACCGCCTGGGAACTCTGGCTGTCTTCATTTCTTGCTTTCTTGTCGCTACCCCTGCCAGCCGTTTTTTCATGCTACCTTTCTCATGTGACAAAGATGCTTCCATACTGATTTTAAACTATCGTAAGGTACGATATTAAGGAACTCAGTTTGAAAAGAGTGCGCCAAGGAAGACTTCCAAAGAGTCTCTGGAAATAAGAAAACAGTATGAAGTGACAGAAATGTTGTGAAGTACGTCAGGGCATATTGTTTTGTAGCAGTGCACAACGGCAAATTTGTAAACAAAAATTTACCTTTCGTCGCTACAAGAGATGGATACTTTGTCGAAAAGCCTGTGTCTTGTGTGCATGTTTTCGCACCTTTCCACGGCACGGCGCGGCACAGAGCTGCTCTGGTAGCTCCGAACGGCCGCACACGTCGCCTCGGACACGCCGGTTCGGCCCGCGCCCATCTCGCAGATGTTCCTCGTGCTTGTGCTGTCATATGGACCGCGACCCGAGCGGCAGCGAGCGGCAGTCGAGCAAAGTCGGGACAAGTCGGGACGGAAGGTGACAGCCGATTATGCACCGTGCGAATTACGCAAATATCTAGAAGCGCGACGCGTGTCAGGCAGGTGAGAACGCTTCTCTCGGTCCAGCAGGACACTGCCACACCCCGCGCAGTCCACCCGCCGCCCGGCCGCGCGCAATCCCTGCGACGGACAACAATAACAAGGTGCGTCTCCCTCGAGTGTCGGAGGCCGCACGAACCAAACGAATGACAGGCGGTGCAACGAGCAGCTGTGTTGTGCGTCTGACCCACGTGGCGGCGCGCCGCACTGCGCGTCGCCTTCGAGGTGGAAGGACGTGCATTGCGTCAAATGTGCCACCGAAAATGGCGATTGCGTGTATTGGGAGGAGAGGCGAAGCCTTCTTGTGCCGTGCGGCTACAGTATAAGGACGCCAACGGCCATACCATGTTGAATACACCGGTTCTCGTCCGATCACCGAAGTTAAGCAACATCGGGCCCGGTTAGTACTTGGATGGGTGACCGCCTGGGAACACCGGGTGCTGTTGGCTCCCTGTCTTCTTTTAAATTTTATGTCACTACACCTGCCAGCCCTCTTTTCATACAAACTCTCAGGTGCGACAAAGATGCTTCCACAAGCATTTTAAACTACTGTATTAAACGTAAGATGCGAAATTACAGTAATGAACTCAGTTTGTACAAGAATGCGCGGAGGAAGAGTGCTAGGAACTCGTTGAAAATAACGAAACACTGCGAATCGACAGATGTGCTCTTGAAATGCGTCAGAGCCTACTGTTTTGTAGGAGCGCTACATTCCAAAAACTAACTACATTAAAAAAAAAACCTGTTCCCGTCCGACCACCGAAGATAAGCAACAACGTTTATATTCGGATCGGCGACCGCCTGGGAACTCTGGCTGTCTTCATTTCTTGCTTTCTTGTCGCTACCCCTGCCAGCCGTTTTTTCATGCTACCTTTCTCATGTGACAAAGATGCTTCCATACTGATTTTAAACTATCGTAAGGTACGATATTAAGGAACTCAGTTTGAAAAGAGTGCGCCAAGGAAGACTTCCAAAGAGTCTCTGGAAATAAGAAAACAGTATGAAGTGACAGAAATGTTGTGAAGTACGTCAGGGCATATTGTTTTGTAGCAGTGCACAACGGCAAATTTGTAAACAAAAATTTACCTTTCGTCGCTACAAGAGATGGATACTTTGTCGAAAAGCCTGTGTCTTGTGTGCATGTTTTCGCACCTTTCCACGGCACGGCGCGGCACAGAGCTGCTCTGGTAGCTCCGAACGGCCGCACACGTCGCCTCGGACACGCCGGTTCGGCCCGCGCCCATCTCGCAGATGTTCCTCGTGCTTGTGCTGTCATATGGACCGCGACCCGAGCGGCAGCGAGCGGCAGTCGAGCAAAGTCGGGACAAGTCGGGACGGAAGGTGACAGCCGATTATGCACCGTGCGAATTACGCAAATATCTAGAAGCGCGACGCGTGTCAGGCAGGTGAGAACGCTTCTCTCGGTCCAGCAGGACACTGCCACACCCCGCGCAGTCCACCCGCCGCCCGGCCGCGCGCAATCCCTGCGACGGACAACAATAACAAGGTGCGTCTCCCTCGAGTGTCGGAGGCCGCACGAACCAAACGAATGACAGGCGGTGCAACGAGCAGCTGTGTTGTGCGTCTGACCCACGTGGCGGCGCGCCGCACTGCGCGTCGCCTTCGAGGTGGAAGGACGTGCATTGCGTCAAATGTGCCACCGAAAATGGCGATTGCGTGTATTGGGAGGAGAGGCGAAGCCTTCTTGTGCCGTGCGGCTACAGTATAAGGACGCCAACGGCCATACCATGTTGAATACACCGGTTCTCGTCCGATCACCGAAGTTAAGCAACATCGGGCCCGGTTAGTACTTGGATGGGTGACCGCCTGGGAACACCGGGTGCTGTTGGCTCCCTGTCTTCTTTTAAATTTTATGTCACTACACCTGCCAGCCCTCTTTTCATACAAACTCTCAGGTGCGACAAAGATGCTTCCACAAGCATTTTAAACTACTGTATTAAACGTAAGATGCGAAATTACAGTAATGAACTCAGTTTGTACAAGAATGCGCGGAGGAAGAGTGCTAGGAACTCGTTGAAAATAACGAAACACTGCGAATCGACAGATGTGCTCTTGAAATGCGTCAGAGCCTACTGTTTTGTAGGAGCGCTACATTCCAAAAACTAACTACATTAAAAAAAAAACCTGTTCCCGTCCGACCACCGAAGATAAGCAACAACGTTTATATTCGGATCGGCGACCGCCTGGGAACTCTGGCTGTCTTCATTTCTTGCTTTCTTGTCGCTACCCCTGCCAGCCGTTTTTTCATGCTACCTTTCTCATGTGACAAAGATGCTTCCATACTGATTTTAAACTATCGTAAGGTACGATATTAAGGAACTCAGTTTGAAAAGAGTGCGCCAAGGAAGACTTCCAAAGAGTCTCTGGAAATAAGAAAACAGTATGAAGTGACAGAAATGTTGTGAAGTACGTCAGGGCATATTGTTTTGTAGCAGTGCACAACGGCAAATTTGTAAACAAAAATTTACCTTTCGTCGCTACAAGAGATGGATACTTTGTCGAAAAGCCTGTGTCTTGTGTGCATGTTTTCGCACCTTTCCACGGCACGGCGCGGCACGGCACAGAGCTGCTCTGGTAGCTCCGAACGGCCGCACACGTCGCCTCGGACACGCCGGTTCGGCCCGCGCCCATCTCGCAGATGTTCCTCGTGCTTGTGCTGTCATATGGACCGCGACCCGAGCGGCAGCGAGCGGCAGTCGAGCAAAGTCGGGACAAGTCGGGACGGAAGGTGACAGCCGATTATGCACCGTGCGAATTACGCAAATATCTAGAAGCGCGACGCGTGTCAGGCAGGTGAGAACGCTTCTCTCGGTCCAGCAGGACACTGCCACACCCCGCGCAGTCCACCCGCCGCCCGGCCGCGCGCAATCCCTGCGACGGACAACAATAACAAGGTGCGTCTCCCTCGAGTGTCGGAGGCCGCACGAACCAAACGAATGACAGGCGGTGCAACGAGCAGCTGTGTTGTGCGTCTGACCCACGTGGCGGCGCGCCGCACTGCGCGTCGCCTTCGAGGTGGAAGGACGTGCATTGCGTCAAATGTGCCACCGAAAATGGCGATTGCGTGTATTGGGAGGAGAGGCGAAGCCTTCTTGTGCCGTGCGGCTACAGTATAAGGACGCCAACGGCCATACCATGTTGAATACACCGGTTCTCGTCCGATCACCGAAGTTAAGCAACATCGGGCCCGGTTAGTACTTGGATGGGTGACCGCCTGGGAACACCGGGTGCTGTTGGCTCCCTGTCTTCTTTTAAATTTTATGTCACTACACCTGCCAGCCCTCTTTTCATACAAACTCTCAGGTGCGACAAAGATGCTTCCACAAGCATTTTAAACTACTGTATTAAACGTAAGATGCGAAATTACAGTAATGAACTCAGTTTGTACAAGAATGCGCGGAGGAAGAGTGCTAGGAACTCGTTGAAAATAACGAAACACTGCGAATCGACAGATGTGCTCTTGAAATGCGTCAGAGCCTACTGTTTTGTAGGAGCGCTACATTCCAAAAACTAACTACATTAAAAAAAAAACCTGTTCCCGTCCGACCACCGAAGATAAGCAACAACGTTTATATTCGGATCGGCGACCGCCTGGGAACTCTGGCTGTCTTCATTTCTTGCTTTCTTGTCGCTACCCCTGCCAGCCGTTTTTTCATGCTACCTTTCTCATGTGACAAAGATGCTTCCATACTGATTTTAAACTATCGTAAGGTACGATATTAAGGAACTCAGTTTGAAAAGAGTGCGCCAAGGAAGACTTCCAAAGAGTCTCTGGAAATAAGAAAACAGTATGAAGTGACAGAAATGTTGTGAAGTACGTCAGGGCATATTGTTTTGTAGCAGTGCACAACGGCAAATTTGTAAACAAAAATTTACCTTTCGTCGCTACAAGAGATGGATACTTTGTCGAAAAGCCTGTGTCTTGTGTGCATGTTTTCGCACCTTTCCACGGCACGGCGCGGCACGGCACAGAGCTGCTCTGGTAGCTCCGAACGGCCGCACACGTCGCCTCGGACACGCCGGTTCGGCCCGCGCCCATCTCGCAGATGTTCCTCGTGCTTGTGCTGTCATATGGACCGCGACCCGAGCGGCAGCGAGCGGCAGTCGAGCAAAGTCGGGACAAGTCGGGACGGAAGGTGACAGCCGATTATGCACCGTGCGAATTACGCAAATATCTAGAAGCGCGACGCGTGTCAGGCAGGTGAGAACGCTTCTCTCGGTCCAGCAGGACACTGCCACACCCCGCGCAGTCCACCCGCCGCCCGGCCGCGCGCAATCCCTGCGACGGACAACAATAACAAGGTGCGTCTCCCTCGAGTGTCGGAGGCCGCACGAACCAAACGAATGACAGGCGGTGCAACGAGCAGCTGTGTTGTGCGTCTGACCCACGTGGCGGCGCGCCGCACTGCGCGTCGCCTTCGAGGTGGAAGGACGTGCATTGCGTCAAATGTGCCACCGAAAATGGCGATTGCGTGTATTGGGAGGAGAGGCGAAGCCTTCTTGTGCCGTGCGGCTACAGTATAAGGACGCCAACGGCCATACCATGTTGAATACACCGGTTCTCGTCCGATCACCGAAGTTAAGCAACATCGGGCCCGGTTAGTACTTGGATGGGTGACCGCCTGGGAACACCGGGTGCTGTTGGCTCCCTGTCTTCTTTTAAATTTTATGTCACTACACCTGCCAGCCCTCTTTTCATACAAACTCTCAGGTGCGACAAAGATGCTTCCACAAGCATTTTAAACTACTGTATTAAACGTAAGATGCGAAATTACAGTAATGAACTCAGTTTGTACAAGAATGCGCGGAGGAAGAGTGCTAGGAACTCGTTGAAAATAACGAAACACTGCGAATCGACAGATGTGCTCTTGAAATGCGTCAGAGCCTACTGTTTTGTAGGAGCGCTACATTCCAAAAATTAACTACATTAAAAAAAAAAACCTGTTCCCGTCCGACCACCGAAGATAAGCAACAACGTTTATATTCGGATCGGCGACCGCCTGGGAACTCTGGCTGTCTTCATTTCTTGCTTTCTTGTCGCTACCCCTGCCAGCCGTTTTTTCATGCTACCTTTCTCATGTGACAAAGATGCTTCCATACTGATTTTAAACTATCGTAAGGTACGATATTAAGGAACTCAGTTTGAAAAGAGTGCGCCAAGGAAGACTTCCAAAGAGTCTCTGGAAATAAGAAAACAGTATGAAGTGACAGAAATGTTGTGAAGTACGTCAGGGCATATTGTTTTGTAGCAGTGCACAACGGCAAATTTGTAAACAAAAATTTACCTTTCGTCGCTACAAGAGATGGATACTTTGTCGAAAAGCCTGTGTCTTGTGTGCATGTTTTCGCACCTTTCCACGGCACGGCGCGGCACAGAGCTGCTCTGGTAGCTCCGAACGGCCGCACACGTCGCCTCGGACACGCCGGTTCGGCCCGCGCCCATCTCGCAGATGTTCCTCGTGCTTGTGCTGTCATATGGACCGCGACCCGAGCGGCAGCGAGCGGCAGTCGAGCAAAGTCGGGACAAGTCGGGACGGAAGGTGACAGCCGATTATGCACCGTGCGAATTACGCAAATATCTAGAAGCGCGACGCGTGTCAGGCAGGTGAGAACGCTTCTCTCGGTCCAGCAGGACACTGCCACACCCCGCGCAGTCCACCCGCCGCCCGGCCGCGCGCAATCCCTGCGACGGACAACAATAACAAGGTGCGTCTCCCTCGAGTGTCGGAGGCCGCACGAACCAAACGAATGACAGGCGGTGCAACGAGCAGCTGTGTTGTGCGTCTGACCCACGTGGCGGCGCGCCGCACTGCGCGTCGCCTTCGAGGTGGAAGGACGTGCATTGCGTCAAATGTGCCACCGAAAATGGCGATTGCGTGTATTGGGAGGAGAGGCGAAGCCTTCTTGTGCCGTGCGGCTACAGTATAAGGACGCCAACGGCCATACCATGTTGAATACACCGGTTCTCGTCCGATCACCGAAGTTAAGCAACATCGGGCCCGGTTAGTACTTGGATGGGTGACCGCCTGGGAACACCGGGTGCTGTTGGCTCCCTGTCTTCTTTTAAATTTTATGTCACTACACCTGCCAGCCCTCTTTTCATACAAACTCTCAGGTGCGACAAAGATGCTTCCACAAGCATTTTAAACTACTGTATTAAACGTAAGATGCGAAATTACAGTAATGAACTCAGTTTGTACAAGAATGCGCGGAGGAAGAGTGCTAGGAACTCGTTGAAAATAACGAAACACTGCGAATCGACAGATGTGCTCTTGAAATGCGTCAGAGCCTACTGTTTTGTAGGAGCGCTACATTCCAAAAACTAACTACATTAAAAAAAAAACCTGTTCCCGTCCGACCACCGAAGATAAGCAACAACGTTTATATTCGGATCGGCGACCGCCTGGGAACTCTGGCTGTCTTCATTTCTTGCTTTCTTGTCGCTACCCCTGCCAGCCGTTTTTTCATGCTACCTTTCTCATGTGACAAAGATGCTTCCATACTGATTTTAAACTATCGTAAGGTACGATATTAAGGAACTCAGTTTGAAAAGAGTGCGCCAAGGAAGACTTCCAAAGAGTCTCTGGAAATAAGAAAACAGTATGAAGTGACAGAAATGTTGTGAAGTACGTCAGGGCATATTGTTTTGTAGCAGTGCACAACGGCAAATTTGTAAACAAAAATTTACCTTTCGTCGCTACAAGAGATGGATACTTTGTCGAAAAGCCTGTGTCTTGTGTGCATGTTTTCGCACCTTTCCACGGCACGGCGCGGCACGGCACAGAGCTGCTCTGGTAGCTCCGAACGGCCGCACACGTCGCCTCGGACACGCCGGTTCGGCCCGCGCCCATCTCGCAGATGTTCCTCGTGCTTGTGCTGTCATATGGACCGCGACCCGAGCGGCAGCGAGCGGCAGTCGAGCAAAGTCGGGACAAGTCGGGACGGAAGGTGACAGCCGATTATGCACCGTGCGAATTACGCAAATATCTAGAAGCGCGACGCGTGTCAGGCAGGTGAGAACGCTTCTCTCGGTCCAGCAGGACACTGCCACACCCCGCGCAGTCCACCCGCCGCCCGGCCGCGCGCAATCCCTGCGACGGACAACAATAACAAGGTGCGTCTCCCTCGAGTGTCGGAGGCCGCACGAACCAAACGAATGACAGGCGGTGCAACGAGCATCTGTGTTGTGCGTCTGACCCACGTGGCGGCGCGCCGCACTGCGCGTCGCCTTCGAGGTGGAAGGACGTGCATTGCGTCAAATGTGCCACCGAAAATGGCGATTGCGTGTATTGGGAGGAGAGGCGAAGCCTTCTTGTGCCGTGCGGCTACAGTATAAGGACGCCAACGGCCATACCATGTTGAATACACCGGTTCTCGTCCGATCACCGAAGTTAAGCAACATCGGGCCCGGTGAGTACTTGGATGGGTGACCGCCTGGGAACACCGGGTGCTGTTGGCTCCCTGTCTTCTTTTAAATTTTATGTCACTACACCTGCCAGCCCTCTTTTCATACAAACTCTCAGGTGCGACAAAGATGCTTCCACAAGCATTTTAAACTACTGTATTAAACGTAAGATGCGAAATTACAGTAATGAACTCAGTTTGTACAAGAATGCGCGGAGGAAGAGTGCTAGGAACTCGTTGAAAATAACGAAACACTGCGAATCGACAGATGTGCTCTTGAAATGCGTCAGAGCCTACTGTTTTGTAGGAGCGCTACATTCCAAAAACTAACTACATTAAAAAAAAAACCTGTTCCCGTCCGACCACCGAAGATAAGCAACAACGTTTATATTCGGATCGGCGACCGCCTGGGAACTCTGGCTGTCTTCATTTCTTGCTTTCTTGTCGCTACCCCTGCCAGCCGTTTTTTCATGCTACCTTTCTCATGTGACAAAGATGCTTCCATACTGATTTTAAACTATCGTAAGGTACGATATTAAGGAACTCAGTTTGAAAAGAGTGCGCCAAGGAAGACTTCCAAAGAGTCTCTGGAAATAACAAAACAGTATGAAGTGACAGAAATGTTGTGAAGTACGTCAGGGCATATTGTTTTGTAGCAGTGCACAACGGCAAATTTGTAAACAAAAATTTACCTTTCGTCGCTACAAGAGATGGATACTTTGTCGAAAAGCCTGTGTCTTGTGTGCATGTTTTCGCACCTTTCCACGGCACGGCGCGGCACGGCACAGAGCTGCTCTGGTAGCTCCGAACGGCCGCACACGTCGCCTCGGACACGCCGGTTCGGCCCGCGCCCATCTCGCAGATGTTCCTCGTGCTTGTGCTGTCATATGGACCGCGACCCGAGCGGCAGCGAGCGGCAGTCGAGCAAAGTCGGGACAAGTCGGGACGGAAGGTGACAGCCGATTATGCACCGTGCGAATTACGCAAATATCTAGAAGCGCGACGCGTGTCAGGCAGGTGAGAACGCTTCTCTCGGTCCAGCAGGACACTGCCACACCCCGCGCAGTCCACCCGCCGCCCGGCCGCGCGCAATCCCTGCGACGGACAACAATAACAAGGTGCGTCTCCCTCGAGTGTCGGAGGCCGCACGAACCAAACGAATGACAGGCGGTGCAACGAGCAGCTGTGTTGTGCGTCTGACCCACGTGGCGGCGCGCCGCACTGCGCGTCGCCTTCGAGGTGGAAGGACGTGCATTGCGTCAAATGTGCCACCGAAAATGGCGATTGCGTGTATTGGGAGGAGAGGCGAAGCCTTCTTGTGCCGTGCGGCTACAGTATAAGGACGC
This sequence comes from Schistocerca gregaria, assembly GCF_023897955.1. Classification (NCBI taxonomy): domain Eukaryota; kingdom Metazoa; phylum Arthropoda; class Insecta; order Orthoptera; family Acrididae; genus Schistocerca; species Schistocerca gregaria. The sequence goes on from NW_026062092.1 coordinate 23,678, forward strand.
CAACGGCCATACCATGTTGAATACACCGGTTCTCGTCCGATCACCGAAGTTAAGCAACATCGGGCCCGGTTAGTACTTGGATGGGTGACCGCCTGGGAACACCGGGTGCTGTTGGCTCCCTGTCTTCTTTTAAATTTTATGTCACTACACCTGCCAGCCCTCTTTTCATACAAACTCTCAGGTGCGACAAAGATGCTTCCACAAGCATTTTAAACTACTGTATTAAACGTAAGATGCGAAATTACAGTAATGAACTCAGTTTGTACAAGAATGCGCGGAGGAAGAGTGCTAGGAACTCGTTGAAAATAACGAAACACTGCGAATCGACAGATGTGCTCTTGAAATGCGTCAGAGCCTACTGTTTTGTAGGAGCGCTACATTCCAAAAACTAACTACATTAAAAAAAAAACCTGTTCCCGTCCGACCACCGAAGATAAGCAACAACGTTTATATTCGGATCGGCGACCGCCTGGGAACTCTGGCTGTCTTCATTTCTTGCTTTCTTGTCGCTACCCCTGCCAGCCGTTTTTTCATGCTACCTTTCTCATGTGACAAAGATGCTTCCATACTGATTTTAAACTATCGTAAGGTACGATATTAAGGAACTCAGTTTGAAAAGAGTGCGCCAAGGAAGACTTCCAAAGAGTCTCTGGAAATAAGAAAACAGTATGAAGTGACAGAAATGTTGTGAAGTACGTCAGGGCATATTGTTTTGTAGCAGTGCACAACGGCAAATTTGTAAACAAAAATTTACCTTTCGTCGCTACAAGAGATGGATACTTTGTCGAAAAGCCTGTGTCTTGTGTGCATGTTTTCGCACCTTTCCACGGCACGGCGCGGCACGGCACAGAGCTGCTCTGGTAGCTCCGAACGGCCGCACACGTCGCCTCGGACACGCCGGTTCGGCCCGCGCCCATCTCGCAGATGTTCCTCGTGCTTGTGCTGTCATATGGACCGCGACCCGAGCGGCAGCGAGCGGCAGTCGAGCAAAGTCGGGACAAGTCGGGACGGAAGGTGACAGCCGATTATGCACCGTGCGAATTACGCAAATATCTAGAAGCGCGACGCGTGTCAGGCAGGTGAGAACGCTTCTCTCGGTCCAGCAGGACACTGCCACACCCCGCGCAGTCCACCCGCCGCCCGGCCGCGCGCAATCCCTGCGACGGACAACAATAACAAGGTGCGTCTCCCTCGAGTGTCGGAGGCCGCACGAACCAAACGAATGACAGGCGGTGCAACGAGCAGCTGTGTTGTGCGTCTGACCCACGTGGCGGCGCGCCGCACTGCGCGTCGCCTTCGAGGTGGAAGGACGTGCATTGCGTCAAATGTGCCACCGAAAATGGCGATTGCGTGTATTGGGAGGAGAGGCGAAGCCTTCTTGTGCCGTGCGGCTACAGTATAAGGACGCCAACGGCCATACCATGTTGAATACACCGGTTCTCGTCCGATCACCGAAGTTAAGCAACATCGGGCCCGGTTAGTACTTGGATGGGTGACCGCCTGGGAACACCGGGTGCTGTTGGCTCCCTGTCTTCTTTTAAATTTTATGTCACTACACCTGCCAGCCCTCTTTTCATACAAACTCTCAGGTGCGACAAAGATGCTTCCACAAGCATTTTAAACTACTGTATTAAACGTAAGATGCGAAATTACAGTAATGAACTCAGTTTGTACAAGAATGCGCGGAGGAAGAGTGCTAGGAACTCGTTGAAAATAACGAAACACTGCGAATCGACAGATGTGCTCTTGAAATGCGTCAGAGCCTACTGTTTTGTAGGAGCGCTACATTCCAAAAACTAACTACATTAAAAAAAAAACCTGTTCCCGTCCGACCACCGAAGATAAGCAACAACGTTTATATTCGGATCGGCGACCGCCTGGGAACTCTGGCTGTCTTCATTTCTTGCTTTCTTGTCGCTACCCCTGCCAGCCGTTTTTTCATGCTACCTTTCTCATGTGACAAAGATGCTTCCATACTGATTTTAAACTATCGTAAGGTACGATATTAAGGAACTCAGTTTGAAAAGAGTGCGCCAAGGAAGACTTCCAAAGAGTCTCTGGAAATAAGAAAACAGTATGAAGTGACAGAAATGTTGTGAAGTACGTCAGGGCATATTGTTTTGTAGCAGTGCACAACGGCAAATTTGTAAACAAAAATTTACCTTTCGTCGCTACAAGAGATGGATACTTTGTCGAAAAGCCTGTGTCTTGTGTGCATGTTTTCGCACCTTTCCACGGCACGGCGCGGCACGGCACAGAGCTGCTCTGGTAGCTCCGAACGGCCGCACACGTCGCCTCGGACACGCCGGTTCGGCCCGCGCCCATCTCGCAGATGTTCCTCGTGCTTGTGCTGTCATATGGACCGCGACCCGAGCGGCAGCGAGCGGCAGTCGAGCAAAGTCGGGACAAGTCGGGACGGAAGGTGACAGCCGATTATGCACCGTGCGAATTACGCAAATATCTAGAAGCGCGACGCGTGTCAGGCAGGTGAGAACGCTTCTCTCGGTCCAGCAGGACACTGCCACACCCCGCGCAGTCCACCCGCCGCCCGGCCGCGCGCAATCCCTGCGACGGACAACAATAACAAGGTGCGTCTCCCTCGAGTGTCGGAGGCCGCACGAACCAAACGAATGACAGGCGGTGCAACGAGCATCTGTGTTGTGCGTCTGACCCACGTGGCGGCGCGCCGCACTGCGCGTCGCCTTCGAGGTGGAAGGACGTGCATTGCGTCAAATGTGCCACCGAAAATGGCGATTGCGTGTATTGGGAGGAGAGGCGAAGCCTTCTTGTGCCGTGCGGCTACAGTATAAGGACGCCAACGGCCATACCATGTTGAATACACCGGTTCTCGTCCGATCACCGAAGTTAAGCAACATCGGGCCCGGTTAGTACTTGGATGGGTGACCGCCTGGGAACACCGGGTGCTGTTGGCTCCCTGTCTTCTTTTAAATTTTATGTCACTACACCTGCCAGCCCTCTTTTCATACAAACTCTCAGGTGCGACAAAGATGCTTCCACAAGCATTTTAAACTACTGTATTAAACGTAAGATGCGAAATTACAGTAATGAACTCAGTTTGTACAAGAATGCGCGGAGGAAGAGTGCTAGGAACTCGTTGAAAATAACGAAACACTGCGAATCGACAGATGTGCTCTTGAAATGCGTCAGAGCCTACTGTTTTGTAGGAGCGCTACATTCCAAAAACTAACTACATTAAAAAAAAAACCTGTTCCCGTCCGACCACCGAAGATAAGCAACAACGTTTATATTCGGATCGGCGACCGCCTGGGAACTCTGGCTGTCTTCATTTCTTGCTTTCTTGTCGCTACCCCTGCCAGCCGTTTTTTCATGCTACCTTTCTCATGTGACAAAGATGCTTCCATACTGATTTTAAACTATCGTAAGGTACGATATTAAGGAACTCAGTTTGAAAAGAGTGCGCCAAGGAAGACTTCCAAAGAGTCTCTGGAAATAAGAAAACAGTATGAAGTGACAGAAATGTTGTGAAGTACGTCAGGGCATATTGTTTTGTAGCAGTGCACAACGGCAAATTTGTAAACAAAAATTTACCTTTCGTCGCTACAAGAGATGGATACTTTGTCGAAAAGCCTGTGTCTTGTGTGCATGTTTTCGCACCTTTCCACGGCACGGCGCGGCACGGCACAGAGCTGCTCTGGTAGCTCCGAACGGCCGCACACGTCGCCTCGGACACGCCGGTTCGGCCCGCGCCCATCTCGCAGATGTTCCTCGTGCTTGTGCTGTCATATGGACCGCGACCCGAGCGGCAGCGAGCGGCAGTCGAGCAAAGTCGGGACAAGTCGGGACGGAAGGTGACAGCCGATTATGCACCGTGCGAATTACGCAAATATCTAGAAGCGCGACGCGTGTCAGGCAGGTGAGAACGCTTCTCTCGGTCCAGCAGGACACTGCCACACCCCGCGCAGTCCACCCGCCGCCCGGCCGCGCGCAATCCCTGCGACGGACAACAATAACAAGGTGCGTCTCCCTCGAGTGTCGGAGGCCGCACGAACCAAACGAATGACAGGCGGTGCAACGAGCATCTGTGTTGTGCGTCTGACCCACGTGGCGGCGCGCCGCACTGCGCGTCGCCTTCGAGGTGGAAGGACGTGCATTGCGTCAAATGTGCCACCGAAAATGGCGATTGCGTGTATTGGGAGGAGAGGCGAAGCCTTCTTGTGCCGTGCGGCTACAGTATAAGGACGCCAACGGCCATACCATGTTGAATACACCGGTTCTCGTCCGATCACCGAAGTTAAGCAACATCGGGCCCGGTTAGTACTTGGATGGGTGACCGCCTGGGAACACCGGGTGCTGTTGGCTCCCTGTCTTCTTTTAAATTTTATGTCACTACACCTGCCAGCCCTCTTTTCATACAAACTCTCAGGTGCGACAAAGATGCTTCCACAAGCATTTTAAACTACTGTATTAAACGTAAGATGCGAAATTACAGTAATGAACTCAGTTTGTACAAGAATGCGCGGAGGAAGAGTGCTAGGAACTCGTTGAAAATAACGAAACACTGCGAATCGACAGATGTGCTCTTGAAATGCGTCAGAGCCTACTGTTTTGTAGGAGCGCTACATTCCAAAAACTAACTACATTAAAAAAAAAACCTGTTCCCGTCCGACCACCGAAGATAAGCAACAACGTTTATATTCGGATCGGCGACCGCCTGGGAACTCTGGCTGTCTTCATTTCTTGCTTTCTTGTCGCTACCCCTGCCAGCCGTTTTTTCATGCTACCTTTCTCATGTGACAAAGATGCTTCCATACTGATTTTAAACTATCGTAAGGTACGATATTAAGGAACTCAGTTTGAAAAGAGTGCGCCAAGGAAGACTTCCAAAGAGTCTCTGGAAATAAGAAAACAGTATGAAGTGACAGAAATGTTGTGAAGTACGTCAGGGCATATTGTTTTGTAGCAGTGCACAACGGCAAATTTGTAAACAAAAATTTACCTTTCGTCGCTACAAGAGATGGATACTTTGTCGAAAAGCCTGTGTCTTGTGTGCATGTTTTCGCACCTTTCCACGGCACGGCGCGGCACGGCACAGAGCTGCTCTGGTAGCTCCGAACGGCCGCACACGTCGCCTCGGACACGCCGGTTCGGCCCGCGCCCATCTCGCAGATGTTCCTCGTGCTTGTGCTGTCATATGGACCGCGACCCGAGCGGCAGCGAGCGGCAGTCGAGCAAAGTCGGGACAAGTCGGGACGGAAGGTGACAGCCGATTATGCACCGTGCGAATTACGCAAATATCTAGAAGCGCGACGCGTGTCAGGCAGGTGAGAACGCTTCTCTCGGTCCAGCAGGACACTGCCACACCCCGCGCAGTCCACCCGCCGCCCGGCCGCGCGCAATCCCTGCGACGGACAACAATAACAAGGTGCGTCTCCCTCGAGTGTCGGAGGCCGCACGAACCAAACGAATGACAGGCGGTGCAACGAGCATCTGTGTTGTGCGTCTGACCCACGTGGCGGCGCGCCGCACTGCGCGTCGCCTTCGAGGTGGAAGGACGTGCATTGCGTCAAATGTGCCACCGAAAATGGCGATTGCGTGTATTGGGAGGAGAGGCGAAGCCTTCTTGTGCCGTGCGGCTACAGTATAAGGACGCCAACGGCCATACCATGTTGAATACACCGGTTCTCGTCCGATCACCGAAGTTAAGCAACATCGGGCCCGGTTAGTACTTGGATGGGTGACCGCCTGGGAACACCGGGTGCTGTTGGCTCCCTGTCTTCTTTTAAATTTTATGTCACTACACCTGCCAGCCCTCTTTTCATACAAACTCTCAGGTGCGACAAAGATGCTTCCACAAGCATTTTAAACTACTGTATTAAACGTAAGATGCGAAATTACAGTAATGAACTCAGTTTGTACAAGAATGCGCGGAGGAAGAGTGCTAGGAACTCGTTGAAAATAACGAAACACTGCGAATCGACAGATGTGCTCTTGAAATGCGTCAGAGCCTACTGTTTTGTAGGAGCGCTACATTCCAAAAACTAACTACATTAAAAAAAAAACCTGTTCCCGTCCGACCACCGAAGATAAGCAACAACGTTTATATTCGGATCGGCGACCGCCTGGGAACTCTGGCTGTCTTCATTTCTTGCTTTCTTGTCGCTACCCCTGCCAGCCGTTTTTTCATGCTACCTTTCTCATGTGACAAAGATGCTTCCATACTGATTTTAAACTATCGTAAGGTACGATATTAAGGAACTCAGTTTGAAAAGAGTGCGCCAAGGAAGACTTCCAAAGAGTCTCTGGAAATAAGAAAACAGTATGAAGTGACAGAAATGTTGTGAAGTACGTCAGGGCATATTGTTTTGTAGCAGTGCACAACGGCAAATTTGTAAACAAAAATTTACCTTTCGTCGCTACAAGAGATGGATACTTTGTCGAAAAGCCTGTGTCTTGTGTGCATGTTTTCGCACCTTTCCACGGCACGGCGCGGCACGGCACAGAGCTGCTCTGGTAGCTCCGAACGGCCGCACACGTCGCCTCGGACACGCCGGTTCGGCCCGCGCCCATCTCGCAGATGTTCCTCGTGCTTGTGCTGTCATATGGACCGCGACCCGAGCGGCAGCGAGCGGCAGTCGAGCAAAGTCGGGACAAGTCGGGACGGAAGGTGACAGCCGATTATGCACCGTGCGAATTACGCAAATATCTAGAAGCGCGACGCGTGTCAGGCAGGTGAGAACGCTTCTCTCGGTCCAGCAGGACACTGCCACACCCCGCGCAGTCCACCCGCCGCCCGGCCGCGCGCAATCCCTGCGACGGACAACAATAACAAGGTGCGTCTCCCTCGAGTGTCGGAGGCCGCACGAACCAAACGAATGACAGGCGGTGCAACGAGCATCTGTGTTGTGCGTCTGACCCACGTGGCGGCGCGCCGCACTGCGCGTCGCCTTCGAGGTGGAAGGACGTGCATTGCGTCAAATGTGCCACCGAAAATGGCGATTGCGTGTATTGGGAGGAGAGGCGAAGCCTTCTTGTGCCGTGCGGCTACAGTATAAGGACGCCAACGGCCATACCATGTTGAATACACCGGTTCTCGTCCGATCACCGAAGTTAAGCAACATCGGGCCCGGTTAGTACTTGGATGGGTGACCGCCTGGGAACACCGGGTGCTGTTGGCTCCCTGTCTTCTTTTAAATTTTATGTCACTACACCTGCCAGCCCTCTTTTCATACAAACTCTCAGGTGCGACAAAGATGCTTCCACAAGCATTTTAAACTACTGTATTAAACGTAAGATGCGAAATTACAGTAATGAACTCAGTTTGTACAAGAATGCGCGGAGGAAGAGTGCTAGGAACTCGTTGAAAATAACGAAACACTGCGAATCGACAGATGTGCTCTTGAAATGCGTCAGAGCCTACTGTTTTGTAGGAGCGCTACATTCCAAAAACTAACTACATTAAAAAAAAAACCTGTTCCCGTCCGACCACCGAAGATAAGCAACAACGTTTATATTCGGATCGGCGACCGCCTGGGAACTCTGGCTGTCTTCATTTCTTGCTTTCTTGTCGCTACCCCTGCCAGCCGTTTTTTCATGCTACCTTTCTCATGTGACAAAGATGCTTCCATACTGATTTTAAACTATCGTAAGGTACGATATTAAGGAACTCAGTTTGAAAAGAGTGCGCCAAGGAAGACTTCCAAAGAGTCTCTGGAAATAAGAAAACAGTATGAAGTGACAGAAATGTTGTGAAGTACGTCAGGGCATATTGTTTTGTAGCAGTGCACAACGGCAAATTTGTAAACAAAAATTTACCTTTCGTCGCTACAAGAGATGGATACTTTGTCGAAAAGCCTGTGTCTTGTGTGCATGTTTTCGCACCTTTCCACGGCACGGCGCGGCACGGCACAGAGCTGCTCTGGTAGCTCCGAACGGCCGCACACGTCGCCTCGGACACGCCGGTTCGGCCCGCGCCCATCTCGCAGATGTTCCTCGTGCTTGTGCTGTCATATGGACCGCGACCCGAGCGGCAGCGAGCGGCAGTCGAGCAAAGTCGGGACAAGTCGGGACGGAAGGTGACAGCCGATTATGCACCGTGCGAATTACGCAAATATCTAGAAGCGCGACGCGTGTCAGGCAGGTGAGAACGCTTCTCTCGGTCCAGCAGGACACTGCCACACCCCGCGCAGTCCACCCGCCGCCCGGCCGCGCGCAATCCCTGCGACGGACAACAATAACAAGGTGCGTCTCCCTCGAGTGTCGGAGGCCGCACGAACCAAACGAATGACAGGCGGTGCAACGAGCAGCTGTGTTGTGCGTCTGACCCACGTGGCGGCGCGCCGCACTGCGCGTCGCCTTCGAGGTGGAAGGACGTGCATTGCGTCAAATGTGCCACCGAAAATGGCGATTGCGTGTATTGGGAGGAGAGGCGAAGCCTTCTTGTGCCGTGCGGCTACAGTATAAGGACGCCAACGGCCATACCATGTTGAATACACCGGTTCTCGTCCGATCACCGAAGTTAAGCAACATCGGGCCCGGTTAGTACTTGGATGGGTGACCGCCTGGGAACACCGGGTGCTGTTGGCTCCCTGTCTTCTTTTAAATTTTATGTCACTACACCTGCCAGCCCTCTTTTCATACAAACTCTCAGGTGCGACAAAGATGCTTCCACAAACATTTTAAACTACTGTATTAAACGTAAGATGCGAAATTACAGTAATGAACTCAGTTTGTACAAGAATGCGCGGAGGAAGAGTGCTAGGAACTCGTTGAAAATAACGAAACACTGCGAATCGACAGATGTGCTCTTGAAATGCGTCAGAGCCTACTGTTTTGTAGGAGCGCTACATTCCAAAAACTAACTACATTAAAAAAAAAACCTGTTCCCGTCCGACCACCGAAGATAAGCAACAACGTTTATATTCGGATCGGCGACCGCCTGGGAACTCTGGCTGTCTTCATTTCTTGCTTTCTTGTCGCTACCCCTGCCAGCCGTTTTTTCATGCTACCTTTCTCATGTGACAAAGATGCTTCCATACTGATTTTAAACTATCGTAAGGTACGATATTAAGGAACTCAGTTTGAAAAGAGTGCGCCAAGGAAGACTTCCAAAGAGTCTCTGGAAATAAGAAAACAGTATGAAGTGACAGAAATGTTGTGAAGTACGTCAGGGCATATTGTTTTGTAGCAGTGCACAACGGCAAATTTGTAAACAAAAATTTACCTTTCGTCGCTACAAGAGATGGATACTTTGTCGAAAAGCCTGTGTCTTGTGTGCATGTTTTCGCACCTTTCCACGGCACGGCGCGGCACGGCACAGAGCTGCTCTGGTAGCTCCGAACGGCCGCACACGTCGCCTCGGACACGCCGGTTCGGCCCGCGCCCATCTCGCAGATGTTCCTCGTGCTTGTGCTGTCATATGGACCGCGACCCGAGCGGCAGCGAGCGGCAGTCGAGCAAAGTCGGGACAAGTCGGGACGGAAGGTGACAGCCGATTATGCACCGTGCGAATTACGCAAATATCTAGAAGCGCGACGCGTGTCAGGCAGGTGAGAACGCTTCTCTCGGTCCAGCAGGACACTGCCACACCCCGCGCAGTCCACCCGCCGCCCGGCCGCGCGCAATCCCTGCGACGGACAACAATAACAAGGTGCGTCTCCCTCGAGTGTCGGAGGCCGCACGAACCAAACGAATGACAGGCGGTGCAACGAGCATCTGTGTTGTGCGTCTGACCCACGTGGCGGCGCGCCGCACTGCGCGTCGCCTTCGAGGTGGAAGGACGTGCATTGCGTCAAATGTGCCACCGAAAATGGCGATTGCGTGTATTGGGAGGAGAGGCGAAGCCTTCTTGTGCCGTGCGGCTACAGTATAAGGACGCCAACGGCCATACCATGTTGAATACACCGGTTCTCGTCCGATCACCGAAGTTAAGCAACATCGGGCCCGGTTAGTACTTGGATGGGTGACCGCCTGGGAACACCGGGTGCTGTTGGCTCCCTGTCTTCTTTTAAATTTTATGTCACTACACCTGCCAGCCCTCTTTTCATACAAACTCTCAGGTGCGACAAAGATGCTTCCACAAGCATTTTAAACTACTGTATTAAACGTAAGATGCGAAATTACAGTAATGAACTCAGTTTGTACAAGAATGCGCGGAGGAAGAGTGCTAGGAACTCGTTGAAAATAACGAAACACTGCGAATCGACAGATGTGCTCTTGAAATGCGTCAGAGCCTACTGTTTTGTAGGAGCGCTACATTCCAAAAACTAACTACATTAAAAAAAAAACCTGTTCCCGTCCGACCACCGAAGATAAGCAACAACGTTTATATTCGGATCGGCGACCGCCTGGGAACTCTGGCTGTCTTCATTTCTTGCTTTCTTGTCGCTACCCCTGCCAGCCGTTTTTTCATGCTACCTTTCTCATGTGACAAAGATGCTTCCATACTGATTTTAAACTATCGTAAGGTACGATATTAAGGAACTCAGTTTGAAAAGAGTGCGCCAAGGAAGACTTCCAAAGAGTCTCTGGAAATAAGAAAACAGTATGAAGTGACAGAAATGTTGTGAAGTACGTCAGGGCATATTGTTTTGTAGCAGTGCACAACGGCAAATTTGTAAACAAAAATTTACCTTTCGTCGCTACAAGAGATGGATACTTTGTCGAAAAGCCTGTGTCTTGTGTGCATGTTTTCGCACCTTTCCACGGCACGGCGCGGCACGGCACAGAGCTGCTCTGGTAGCTCCGAACGGCCGCACACGTCGCCTCGGACACGCCGGTTCGGCCCGCGCCCATCTCGCAGATGTTCCTCGTGCTTGTGCTGTCATATGGACCGCGACCCGAGCGGCAGCGAGCGGCAGTCGAGCAAAGTCGGGACAAGTCGGGACGGAAGGTGACAGCCGATTATGCACCGTGCGAATTACGCAAATATCTAGAAGCGCGACGCGTGTCAGGCAGGTGAGAACGCTTCTCTCGGTCCAGCAGGACACTGCCACACCCCGCGCAGTCCACCCGCCGCCCGGCCGCGCGCAATCCCTGCGACGGACAACAATAACAAGGTGCGTCTCCCTCGAGTGTCGGAGGCCGCACGAACCAAACGAATGACAGGCGGTGCAACGAGCATCTGTGTTGTGCGTCTGACCCACGTGGCGGCGCGCCGCACTGCGCGTCGCCTTCGAGGTGGAAGGACGTGCATTGCGTCAAATGTGCCACCGAAAATGGCGATTGCGTGTATTGGGAGGAGAGGCGAAGCCTTCTTGTGCCGTGCGGCTACAGTATAAGGACGCCAACGGCCATACCATGTTGAATACACCGGTTCTCGTCCGATCACCGAAGTTAAGCAACATCGGGCCCGGTTAGTACTTGGATGGGTGACCGCCTGGGAACACCGGGTGCTGTTGGCTCCCTGTCTTCTTTTAAATTTTATGTCACTACACCTGCCAGCCCTCTTTTCATACAAACTCTCAGGTGCGACAAAGATGCTTCCACAAGCATTTTAAACTACTGTATTAAACGTAAGATGCGAAATTACAGTAATGAACTCAGTTTGTACAAGAATGCGCGGAGGAAGAGTGCTAGGAACTCGTTGAAAATAACGAAACACTGCGAATCGACAGATGTGCTCTTGAAATGCGTCAGAGCCTACTGTTTTGTAGGAGCGCTACATTCCAAAAACTAACTACATTAAAAAAAAAACCTGTTCCCGTCCGACCACCGAAGATAAGCAACAACGTTTATATTCGGATCGGCGACCGCCTGGGAACTCTGGCTGTCTTCATTTCTTGCTTTCTTGTCGCTACCCCTGCCAGCCGTTTTTTCATGCTACCTTTCTCATGTGACAAAGATGCTTCCATACTGATTTTAAACTATCGTAAGGTACGATATTAAGGAACTCAGTTTGAAAAGAGTGCGCCAAGGAAGACTTCCAAAGAGTCTCTGGAAATAAGAAAACAGTATGAAGTGACAGAAATGTTGTGAAGTACGTCAGGGCATATTGTTTTGTAGCAGTGCACAACGGCAAATTTGTAAACAAAAATTTACCTTTCGTCGCTACAAGAGATGGATACTTTGTCGAAAAGCCTGTGTCTTGTGTGCATGTTTTCGCACCTTTCCACGGCACGGCGCGGCACAGAGCTGCTCTGGTAGCTCCGAACGGCCGCACACGTCGCCTCGGACACGCCGGTTCGGCCCGCGCCCATCTCGCAGATGTTCCTCGTGCTTGTGCTGTCATATGGACCGCGACCCGAGCGGCAGCGAGCGGCAGTCGAGCAAAGTCGGGACAAGTCGGGACGGAAGGTGACAGCCGATTATGCACCGTGCGAATTACGCAAATATCTAGAAGCGCGACGCGTGTCAGGCAGGTGAGAACGCTTCTCTCGGTCCAGCAGGACACTGCCACACCCCGCGCAGTCCACCCGCCGCCCGGCCGCGCGCAATCCCTGCGACGGACAACAATAACAAGGTGCGTCTCCCTCGAGTGTCGGAGGCCGCACGAACCAAACGAATGACAGGCGGTGCAACGAGCATCTGTGTTGTGCGTCTGACCCACGTGGCGGCGCGCCGCACTGCGCGTCGCCTTCGAGGTGGAAGGACGTGCATTGCGTCAAATGTGCCACCGAAAATGGCGATTGCGTGTATTGGGAGGAGAGGCGAAGCCTTCTTGTGCCGTGCGGCTACAGTATAAGGACGCCAACGGCCATACCATGTTGAATACACCGGTTCTCGTCCGATCACCGAAGTTAAGCAACATCGGGCCCGGTTAGTACTTGGATGGGTGACCGCCTGGGAACACCGGGTGCTGTTGGCTCCCTGTCTTCTTTTAAATTTTATGTCACTACACCTGCCAGCCCTCTTTTCATACAAACTCTCAGGTGCGACAAAGATGCTTCCACAAGCATTTTAAACTACTGTATTAAACGTAAGATGCGAAATTACAGTAATGAACTCAGTTTGTACAAGAATGCGCGGAGGAAGAGTGCTAGGAACTCGTTGAAAATAACGAAACACTGCGAATCGACAGATGTGCTCTTGAAATGCGTCAGAGCCTACTGTTTTGTAGGAGCGCTACATTCCAAAAACTAACTACATTAAAAAAAAAACCTGTTCCCGTCCGACCACCGAAGATAAGCAACAACGTTTATATTCGGATCGGCGACCGCCTGGGAACTCTGGCTGTCTTCATTTCTTGCTTTCTTGTCGCTACCCCTGCCAGCCGTTTTTTCATGCTACCTTTCTCATGTGACAAAGATGCTTCCATACTGATTTTAAACTATCGTAAGGTACGATATTAAGGAACTCAGTTTGAAAAGAGTGCGCCAAGGAAGACTTCCAAAGAGTCTCTGGAAATAAGAAAACAGTATGAAGTGACAGAAATGTTGTGAAGTACGTCAGGGCATATTGTTTTGTAGCAGTGCACAACGGCAAATTTGTAAACAAAAATTTACCTTTCGTCGCTACAAGAGATGGATACTTTGTCGAAAAGCCTGTGTCTTGTGTGCATGTTTTCGCACCTTTCCACGGCACGGCGCGGCACGGCACAGAGCTGCTCTGGTAGCTCCGAACGGCCGCACACGTCGCCTCGGACACGCCGGTTCGGCCCGCGCCCATCTCGCAGATGTTCCTCGTGCTTGTGCTGTCATATGGACCGCGACCCGAGCGGCAGCGAGCGGCAGTCGAGCAAAGTCGGGACAAGTCGGGACGGAAGGTGACAGCCGATTATGCACCGTGCGAATTACGCAAATATCTAGAAGCGCGACGCGTGTCAGGCAGGTGAGAACGCTTCTCTCGGTCCAGCAGGACACTGCCACACCCCGCGCAGTCCACCCGCCGCCCGGCCGCGCGCAATCCCTGCGACGGACAACAATAACAAGGTGCGTCTCCCTCGAGTGTCGGAGGCCGCACGAACCAAACGAATGACAGGCGGTGCAACGAGCATCTGTGTTGTGCGTCTGACCCACGTGGCGGCGCGCCGCACTGCGCGTCGCCTTCGAGGTGGAAGGACGTGCATTGCGTCAAATGTGCCACCGAAAATGGCGATTGCGTGTATTGGGAGGAGAGGCGAAGCCTTCTTGTGCCGTGCGGCTACAGTATAAGGACGCCAACGGCCATACCATGTTGAATACACCGGTTCTCGTCCGATCACCGAAGTTAAGCAACATCGGGCCCGGTTAGTACTTGGATGGGTGACCGCCTGGGAACACCGGGTGCTGTTGGCTCCCTGTCTTCTTTTAAATTTTATGTCACTACACCTGCCAGCCCTCTTTTCATACAAACTCTCAGGTGCGACAAAGATGCTTCCACAAGCATTTTAAACTACTGTATTAAACGTAAGATGCGAAATTACAGTAATGAACTCAGTTTGTACAAGAATGCGCGGAGGAAGAGTGCTAGGAACTCGTTGAAAATAACGAAACACTGCGAATCGACAGATGTGCTCTTGAAATGCGTCAGAGCCTACTGTTTTGTAGGAGCGCTACATTCCAAAAACTAACTACATTAAAAAAAAAACCTGTTCCCGTCCGACCACCGAAGATAAGCAACAACGTTTATATTCGGATCGGCGACCGCCTGGGAACTCTGGCTGTCTTCATTTCTTGCTTTCTTGTCGCTACCCCTGCCAGCCGTTTTTTCATGCTACCTTTCTCATGTGACAAAGATGCTTCCATACTGATTTTAAACTATCGTAAGGTACGATATTAAGGAACTCAGTTTGAAAAGAGTGCGCCAAGGAAGACTTCCAAAGAGTCTCTGGAAATAAGAAAACAGTATGAAGTGACAGAAATGTTGTGAAGTACGTCAGGGCATATTGTTTTGTAGCAGTGCACAACGGCAAATTTGTAAACAAAAATTTACCTTTCGTCGCTACAAGAGATGGATACTTTGTCGAAAAGCCTGTGTCTTGTGTGCATGTTTTCGCACCTTTCCACGGCACGGCGCGGCACGGCACAGAGCTGCTCTGGTAGCTCCGAACGGCCGCACACGTCGCCTCGGACACGCCGGTTCGGCCCGCGCCCATCTCGCAGATGTTCCTCGTGCTTGTGCTGTCATATGGACCGCGACCCGAGCGGCAGCGAGCGGCAGTCGAGCAAAGTCGGGACAAGTCGGGACGGAAGGTGACAGCCGATTATGCACCGTGCGAATTACGCAAATATCTAGAAGCGCGACGCGTGTCAGGCAGGTGAGAACGCTTCTCTCGGTCCAGCAGGACACTGCCACACCCCGCGCAGTCCACCCGCCGCCCGGCCGCGCGCAATCCCTGCGACGGACAACAATAACAAGGTGCGTCTCCCTCGAGTGTCGGAGGCCGCACGAACCAAACGAATGACAGGCGGTGCAACGAGCATCTGTGTTGTGCGTCTGACCCACGTGGCGGCGCGCCGCACTGCGCGTCGCCTTCGAGGTGGAAGGACGTGCATTGCGTCAAATGTGCCACCGAAAATGGCGATTGCGTGTATTGGGAGGAGAGGCGAAGCCTTCTTGTGCCGTGCGGCTACAGTATAAGGACGCCAACGGCCATACCATGTTGAATACACCGGTTCTCGTCCGATCACCGAAGTTAAGCAACATCGGGCCCGGTTAGTACTTGGATGGGTGACCGCCTGGGAACACCGGGTGCTGTTGGCTCCCTGTCTTCTTTTAAATTTTATGTCACTACACCTGCCAGCCCTCTTTTCATACAAACTCTCAGGTGCGACAAAGATGCTTCCACAAGCATTTTAAACTACTGTATTAAACGTAAGATGCGAAATTACAGTAATGAACTCAGTTTGTACAAGAATGCGCGGAGGAAGAGTGCTAGGAACTCGTTGAAAATAACGAAACACTGCGAATCGACAGATGTGCTCTTGAAATGCGTCAGAGCCTACTGTTTTGTAGGAGCGCTACATTCCAAAAACTAACTACATTAAAAAAAAAACCTGTTCCCGTCCGACCACCGAAGATAAGCAACAACGTTTATATTCGGATCGGCGACCGCCTGGGAACTCTGGCTGTCTTCATTTCTTGCTTTCTTGTCGCTACCCCTGCCAGCCGTTTTTTCATGCTACCTTTCTCATGTGACAAAGATGCTTCCATACTGATTTTAAACTATCGTAAGGTACGATATTAAGGAACTCAGTTTGAAAAGAGTGCGCCAAGGAAGACTTCCAAAGAGTCTCTGGAAATAAGAAAACAGTATGAAGTGACAGAAATGTTGTGAAGTACGTCAGGGCATATTGTTTTGTAGCAGTGCACAACGGCAAATTTGTAAACAAAAATTTACCTTTCGTCGCTACAAGAGATGGATACTTTGTCGAAAAGCCTGTGTCTTGTGTGCATGTTTTCGCACCTTTCCACGGCACGGCGCGGCACGGCACAGAGCTGCTCTGGTAGCTCCGAACGGCCGCACACGTCGCCTCGGACACGCCGGTTCGGCCCGCGCCCATCTCGCAGATGTTCCTCGTGCTTGTGCTGTCATATGGACCGCGACCCGAGCGGCAGCGAGCGGCAGTCGAGCAAAGTCGGGACAAGTCGGGACGGAAGGTGACAGCCGATTATGCACCGTGCGAATTACGCAAATATCTAGAAGCGCGACGCGTGTCAGGCAGGTGAGAACGCTTCTCTCGGTCCAGCAGGACACTGCCACACCCCGCGCAGTCCACCCGCCGCCCGGCCGCGCGCAATCCCTGCGACGGACAACAATAACAAGGTGCGTCTCCCTCGAGTGTCGGAGGCCGCACGAACCAAACGAATGACAGGCGGTGCAACGAGCATCTGTGTTGTGCGTCTGACCCACGTGGCGGCGCGCCGCACTGCGCGTCGCCTTCGAGGTGGAAGGACGTGCATTGCGTCAAATGTGCCACCGAAAATGGCGATTGCGTGTATTGGGAGGAGAGGCGAAGCCTTCTTGTGCCGTGCGGCTACAGTATAAGGACGCCAACGGCCATACCATGTTGAATACACCGGTTCTCGTCCGATCACCGAAGTTAAGCAACATCGGGCCCGGTTAGTACTTGGATGGGTGACCGCCTGGGAACACCGGGTGCTGTTGGCTCCCTGTCTTCTTTTAAATTTTATGTCACTACACCTGCCAGCCCTCTTTTCATACAAACTCTCAGGTGCGACAAAGATGCTTCCACAAGCATTTTAAACTACTGTATTAAACGTAAGATGCGAAATTACAGTAATGAACTCAGTTTGTACAAGAATGCGCGGAGGAAGAGTGCTAGGAACTCGTTGAAAATAACGAAACACTGCGAATCGACAGATGTGCTCTTGAAATGCGTCAGAGCCTACTGTTTTGTAGGAGCGCTACATTCCAAAAACTAACTACATTAAAAAAAAAACCTGTTCCCGTCCGACCACCGAAGATAAGCAACAACGTTTATATTCGGATCGGCGACCGCCTGGGAACTCTGGCTGTCTTCATTTCTTGCTTTCTTGTCGCTACCCCTGCCAGCCGTTTTTTCATGCTACCTTTCTCATGTGACAAAGATGCTTCCATACTGATTTTAAACTATCGTAAGGTACGATATTAAGGAACTCAGTTTGAAAAGAGTGCGCCAAGGAAGACTTCCAAAGAGTCTCTGGAAATAAGAAAACAGTATGAAGTGACAGAAATGTTGTGAAGTACGTCAGGGCATATTGTTTTGTAGCAGTGCACAACGGCAAATTTGTAAACAAAAATTTACCTTTCGTCGCTACAAGAGATGGATACTTTGTCGAAAAGCCTGTGTCTTGTGTGCATGTTTTCGCACCTTTCCACGGCACGGCGCGGCACAGAGCTGCTCTGGTAGCTCCGAACGGCCGCACACGTCGCCTCGGACACGCCGGTTCGGCCCGCGCCCATCTCGCAGATGTTCCTCGTGCTTGTGCTGTCATATGGACCGCGACCCGAGCGGCAGCGAGCGGCAGTCGAGCAAAGTCGGGACAAGTCGGGACGGAAGGTGACAGCCGATTATGCACCGTGCGAATTACGCAAATATCTAGAAGCGCGACGCGTGTCAGGCAGGTGAGAACGCTTCTCTCGGTCCAGCAGGACACTGCCACACCCCGCGCAGTCCACCCGCCGCCCGGCCGCGCGCAATCCCTGCGACGGACAACAATAACAAGGTGCGTCTCCCTCGAGTGTCGGAGGCCGCACGAACCAAACGAATGACAGGCGGTGCAACGAGCATCTGTGTTGTGCGTCTGACCCACGTGGCGGCGCGCCGCACTGCGCGTCGCCTTCGAGGTGGAAGGACGTGCATTGCGTCAAATGTGCCACCGAAAATGGCGATTGCGTGTATTGGGAGGAGAGGCGAAGCCTTCTTGTGCCGTGCGGCTACAGTATAAGGACGCCAACGGCCATACCATGTTGAATACACCGGTTCTCGTCCGATCACCGAAGTTAAGCAACATCGGGCCCGGTTAGTACTTGGATGGGTGACCGCCTGGGAACACCGGGTGCTGTTGGCTCCCTGTCTTCTTTTAAATTTTATGTCACTACACCTGCCAGCCCTCTTTTCATACAAACTCTCAGGTGCGACAAAGATGCTTCCACAAGCATTTTAAACTACTGTATTAAACGTAAGATGCGAAATTACAGTAATGAACTCAGTTTGTACAAGAATGCGCGGAGGAAGAGTGCTAGGAACTCGTTGAAAATAACGAAACACTGCGAATCGACAGATGTGCTCTTGAAATGCGTCAGAGCCTACTGTTTTGTAGGAGCGCTACATTCCAAAAACTAACTACATTAAAAAAAAAACCTGTTCCCGTCCGACCACCGAAGATAAGCAACAACGTTTATATTCGGATCGGCGACCGCCTGGGAACTCTGGCTGTCTTCATTTCTTGCTTTCTTGTCGCTACCCCTGCCAGCCGTTTTTTCATGCTACCTTTCTCATGTGACAAAGATGCTTCCATACTGATTTTAAACTATCGTAAGGTACGATATTAAGGAACTCAGTTTGAAAAGAGTGCGCCAAGGAAGACTTCCAAAGAGTCTCTGGAAATAAGAAAACAGTATGAAGTGACAGAAATGTTGTGAAGTACGTCAGGGCATATTGTTTTGTAGCAGTGCACAACGGCAAATTTGTAAACAAAAATTTACCTTTCGTCGCTACAAGAGATGGATACTTTGTCGAAAAGCCTGTGTCTTGTGTGCATGTTTTCGCACCTTTCCACGGCACGGCGCGGCACGGCACAGAGCTGCTCTGGTAGCTCCGAACGGCCGCACACGTCGCCTCGGACACGCCGGTTCGGCCCGCGCCCATCTCGCAGATGTTCCTCGTGCTTGTGCTGTCATATGGACCGCGACCCGAGCGGCAGCGAGCGGCAGTCGAGCAAAGTCGGGACAAGTCGGGACGGAAGGTGACAGCCGATTATGCACCGTGCGAATTACGCAAATATCTAGAAGCGCGACGCGTGTCAGGCAGGTGAGAACGCTTCTCTCGGTCCAGCAGGACACTGCCACACCCCGCGCAGTCCACCCGCCGCCCGGCCGCGCGCAATCCCTGCGACGGACAACAATAACAAGGTGCGTCTCCCTCGAGTGTCGGAGGCCGCACGAACCAAACGAATGACAGGCGGTGCAACGAGCATCTGTGTTGTGCGTCTGACCCACGTGGCGGCGCGCCGCACTGCGCGTCGCCTTCGAGGTGGAAGGACGTGCATTGCGTCAAATGTGCCACCGAAAATGGCGATTGCGTGTATTGGGAGGAGAGGCGAAGCCTTCTTGTGCCGTGCGGCTACAGTATAAGGACGCCAACGGCCATACCATGTTGAATACACCGGTTCTCGTCCGATCACCGAAGTTAAGCAACATCGGGCCCGGTTAGTACTTGGATGGGTGACCGCCTGGGAACACCGGGTGCTGTTGGCTCCCTGTCTTCTTTTAAATTTTATGTCACTACACCTGCCAGCCCTCTTTTCATACAAACTCTCAGGTGCGACAAAGATGCTTCCACAAGCATTTTAAACTACTGTATTAAACGTAAGATGCGAAATTACAGTAATGAACTCAGTTTGTACAAGAATGCGCGGAGGAAGAGTGCTAGGAACTCGTTGAAAATAACGAAACACTGCGAATCGACAGATGTGCTCTTGAAATGCGTCAGAGCCTACTGTTTTGTAGGAGCGCTACATTCCAAAAACTAACTACATTAAAAAAAAAACCTGTTCCCGTCCGACCACCGAAGATAAGCAACAACGTTTATATTCGGATCGGCGACCGCCTGGGAACTCTGGCTGTCTTCATTTCTTGCTTTCTTGTCGCTACCCCTGCCAGCCGTTTTTTCATGCTACCTTTCTCATGTGACAAAGATGCTTCCATACTGATTTTAAACTATCGTAAGGTACGATATTAAGGAACTCAGTTTGAAAAGAGTGCGCCAAGGAAGACTTCCAAAGAGTCTCTGGAAATAAGAAAACAGTATGAAGTGACAGAAATGTTGTGAAGTACGTCAGGGCATATTGTTTTGTAGCAGTGCACAACGGCAAATTTGTAAACAAAAATTTACCTTTCGTCGCTACAAGAGATGGATACTTTGTCGAAAAGCCTGTGTCTTGTGTGCATGTTTTCGCACCTTTCCACGGCACGGCGCGGCACAGAGCTGCTCTGGTAGCTCCGAACGGCCGCACACGTCGCCTCGGACACGCCGGTTCGGCCCGCGCCCATCTCGCAGATGTTCCTCGTGCTTGTGCTGTCATATGGACCGCGACCCGAGCGGCAGCGAGCGGCAGTCGAGCAAAGTCGGGACAAGTCGGGACGGAAGGTGACAGCCGATTATGCACCGTGCGAATTACGCAAATATCTAGAAGCGCGACGCGTGTCAGGCAGGTGAGAACGCTTCTCTCGGTCCAGCAGGACACTGCCACACCCCGCGCAGTCCACCCGCCGCCCGGCCGCGCGCAATCCCTGCGACGGACAACAATAACAAGGTGCGTCTCCCTCGAGTGTCGGAGGCCGCACGAACCAAACGAATGACAGGCGGTGCAACGAGCATCTGTGTTGTGCGTCTGACCCACGTGGCGGCGCGCCGCACTGCGCGTCGCCTTCGAGGTGGAAGGACGTGCATTGCGTCAAATGTGCCACCGAAAATGGCGATTGCGTGTATTGGGAGGAGAGGCGAAGCCTTCTTGTGCCGTGCGGCTACAGTATAAGGACGCCAACGGCCATACCATGTTGAATACACCGGTTCTCGTCCGATCACCGAAGTTAAGCAACATCGGGCCCGGTTAGTACTTGGATGGGTGACCGCCTGGGAACACCGGGTGCTGTTGGCTCCCTGTCTTCTTTTAAATTTTATGTCACTACACCTGCCAGCCCTCTTTTCATACAAACTCTCAGGTGCGACAAAGATGCTTCCACAAGCATTTTAAACTACTGTATTAAACGTAAGATGCGAAATTACAGTAATGAACTCAGTTTGTACAAGAATGCGCGGAGGAAGAGTGCTAGGAACTCGTTGAAAATAACGAAACACTGCGAATCGACAGATGTGCTCTTGAAATGCGTCAGAGCCTACTGTTTTGTAGGAGCGCTACATTCCAAAAACTAACTACATTAAAAAAAAAACCTGTTCCCGTCCGACCACCGAAGATAAGCAACAACGTTTATATTCGGATCGGCGACCGCCTGGGAACTCTGGCTGTCTTCATTTCTTGCTTTCTTGTCGCTACCCCTGCCAGCCGTTTTTTCATGCTACCTTTCTCATGTGACAAAGATGCTTCCATACTGATTTTAAACTATCGTAAGGTACGATATTAAGGAACTCAGTTTGAAAAGAGTGCGCCAAGGAAGACTTCCAAAGAGTCTCTGGAAATAAGAAAACAGTATGAAGTGACAGAAATGTTGTGAAGTACGTCAGGGCATATTGTTTTGTAGCAGTGCACAACGGCAAATTTGTAAACAAAAATTTACCTTTCGTCGCTACAAGAGATGGATACTTTGTCGAAAAGCCTGTGTCTTGTGTGCATGTTTTCGCACCTTTCCACGGCACGGCGCGGCACGGCACAGAGCTGCTCTGGTAGCTCCGAACGGCCGCACACGTCGCCTCGGACACGCCGGTTCGGCCCGCGCCCATCTCGCAGATGTTCCTCGTGCTTGTGCTGTCATATGGACCGCGACCCGAGCGGCAGCGAGCGGCAGTCGAGCAAAGTCGGGACAAGTCGGGACGGAAGGTGACAGCCGATTATGCACCGTGCGAATTACGCAAATATCTAGAAGCGCGACGCGTGTCAGGCAGGTGAGAACGCTTCTCTCGGTCCAGCAGGACACTGCCACACCCCGCGCAGTCCACCCGCCGCCCGGCCGCGCGCAATCCCTGCGACGGACAACAATAACAAGGTGCGTCTCCCTCGAGTGTCGGAGGCCGCACGAACCAAACGAATGACAGGCGGTGCAACGAGCATCTGTGTTGTGCGTCTGACCCACGTGGCGGCGCGCCGCACTGCGCGTCGCCTTCGAGGTGGAAGGACGTGCATTGCGTCAAATGTGCCACCGAAAATGGCGATTGCGTGTATTGGGAGGAGAGGCGAAGCCTTCTTGTGCCGTGCGGCTACAGTATAAGGACGCCAACGGCCATACCATGTTGAATACACCGGTTCTCGTCCGATCACCGAAGTTAAGCAACATCGGGCCCGGTTAGTACTTGGATGGGTGACCGCCTGGGAACACCGGGTGCTGTTGGCTCCCTGTCTTCTTTTAAATTTTATGTCACTACACCTGCCAGCCCTCTTTTCATACAAACTCTCAGGTGCGACAAAGATGCTTCCACAAGCATTTTAAACTACTGTATTAAACGTAAGATGCGAAATTACAGTAATGAACTCAGTTTGTACAAGAATGCGCGGAGGAAGAGTGCTAGGAACTCGTTGAAAATAACGAAACACTGCGAATCGACAGATGTGCTCTTGAAATGCGTCAGAGCCTACTGTTTTGTAGGAGCGCTACATTCCAAAAACTAACTACATTAAAAAAAAAACCTGTTCCCGTCCGACCACCGAAGATAAGCAACAACGTTTATATTCGGATCGGCGACCGCCTGGGAACTCTGGCTGTCTTCATTTCTTGCTTTCTTGTCGCTACCCCTGCCAGCCGTTTTTTCATGCTACCTTTCTCATGTGACAAAGATGCTTCCATACTGATTTTAAACTATCGTAAGGTACGATATTAAGGAACTCAGTTTGAAAAGAGTGCGCCAAGGAAGACTTCCAAAGAGTCTCTGGAAATAAGAAAACAGTATGAAGTGACAGAAATGTTGTGAAGTACGTCAGGGCATATTGTTTTGTAGCAGTGCACAACGGCAAATTTGTAAACAAAAATTTACCTTTCGTCGCTACAAGAGATGGATACTTTGTCGAAAAGCCTGTGTCTTGTGTGCATGTTTTCGCACCTTTCCACGGCACGGCGCGGCACAGAGCTGCTCTGGTAGCTCCGAACGGCCGCACACGTCGCCTCGGACACGCCGGTTCGGCCCGCGCCCATCTCGCAGATGTTCCTCGTGCTTGTGCTGTCATATGGACCGCGACCCGAGCGGCAGCGAGCGGCAGTCGAGCAAAGTCGGGACAAGTCGGGACGGAAGGTGACAGCCGATTATGCACCGTGCGAATTACGCAAATATCTAGAAGCGCGACGCGTGTCAGGCAGGTGAGAACGCTTCTCTCGGTCCAGCAGGACACTGCCACACCCCGCGCAGTCCACCCGCCGCCCGGCCGCGCGCAATCCCTGCGACGGACAACAATAACAAGGTGCGTCTCCCTCGAGTGTCGGAGGCCGCACGAACCAAACGAATGACAGGCGGTGCAACGAGCAGCTGTGTTGTGCGTCTGACCCACGTGGCGGCGCGCCGCACTGCGCGTCGCCTTCGAGGTGGAAGGACGTGCATTGCGTCAAATGTGCCACCGAAAATGGCGATTGCGTGTATTGGGAGGAGAGGCGAAGCCTTCTTGTGCCGTGCGGCTACAGTATAAGGACGCCAACGGCCATACCATGTTGAATACACCGGTTCTCGTCCGATCACCGAAGTTAAGCAACATCGGGCCCGGTTAGTACTTGGATGGGTGACCGCCTGGGAACACCGGGTGCTGTTGGCTCCCTGTCTTCTTTTAAATTTTATGTCACTACACCTGCCAGCCCTCTTTTCATACAAACTCTCAGGTGCGACAAAGATGCTTCCACAAGCATTTTAAACTACTGTATTAAACGTAAGATGCGAAATTACAGTAATGAACTCAGTTTGTACAAGAATGCGCGGAGGAAGAGTGCTAGGAACTCGTTGAAAATAACGAAACACTGCGAATCGACAGATGTGCTCTTGAAATGCGTCAGAGCCTACTGTTTTGTAGGAGCGCTACATTCCAAAAACTAACTACATTAAAAAAAAAACCTGTTCCCGTCCGACCACCGAAGATAAGCAACAACGTTTATATTCGGATCGGCGACCGCCTGGGAACTCTGGCTGTCTTCATTTCTTGCTTTCTTGTCGCTACCCCTGCCAGCCGTTTTTTCATGCTACCTTTCTCATGTGACAAAGATGCTTCCATACTGATTTTAAACTATCGTAAGGTACGATATTAAGGAACTCAGTTTGAAAAGAGTGCGCCAAGGAAGACTTCCAAAGAGTCTCTGGAAATAAGAAAACAGTATGAAGTGACAGAAATGTTGTGAAGTACGTCAGGGCATATTGTTTTGTAGCAGTGCACAACGGCAAATTTGTAAACAAAAATTTACCTTTCGTCGCTACAAGAGATGGATACTTTGTCGAAAAGCCTGTGTCTTGTGTGCATGTTTTCGCACCTTTCCACGGCACGGCGCGGCACAGAGCTGCTCTGGTAGCTCCGAACGGCCGCACACGTCGCCTCGGACACGCCGGTTCGGCCCGCGCCCATCTCGCAGATGTTCCTCGTGCTTGTGCTGTCATATGGACCGCGACCCGAGCGGCAGCGAGCGGCAGTCGAGCAAAGTCGGGACAAGTCGGGACGGAAGGTGACAGCCGATTATGCACCGTGCGAATTACGCAAATATCTAGAAGCGCGACGCGTGTCAGGCAGGTGAGAACGCTTCTCTCGGTCCAGCAGGACACTGCCACACCCCGCGCAGTCCACCCGCCGCCCGGCCGCGCGCAATCCCTGCGACGGACAACAATAACAAGGTGCGTCTCCCTCGAGTGTCGGAGGCCGCACGAACCAAACGAATCACAGGCGGTGCAACGAGCAGCTGTGTTGTGCGTCTGACCCACGTGGCGGCGCGCCGCACTGCGCGTCGCCTTCGAGGTGGAAGGACGTGCATTGCGTCAAATGTGCCACCGAAAATGGCGATTGCGTGTATTGGGAGGAGAGGCGAAGCCTTCTTGTGCCGTGCGGCTACAGTATAAGGACGCCAACGGCCATACCATGTTGAATACACCGGTTCTCGTCCGATCACCGAAGTTAAGCAACATCGGGCCCGGTTAGTACTTGGATGGGTGACCGCCTGGGAACACCGGGTGCTGTTGGCTCCCTGTCTTCTTTTAAATTTTATGTCACTACACCTGCCAGCCCTCTTTTCATACAAACTCTCAGGTGCGACAAAGATGCTTCCACAAGCATTTTAAACTACTGTATTAAACGTAAGATGCGAAATTACAGTAATGAACTCAGTTTGTACAAGAATGCGCGGAGGAAGAGTGCTAGGAACTCGTTGAAAATAACGAAACACTGCGAATCGACAGATGTGCTCTTGAAATGCGTCAGAGCCTACTGTTTTGTAGGAGCGCTACATTCCAAAAACTAACTACATTAAAAAAAAAACCTGTTCCCGTCCGACCACCGAAGATAAGCAACAACGTTTATATTCGGATCGGCGACCGCCTGGGAACTCTGGCTGTCTTCATTTCTTGCTTTCTTGTCGCTACCCCTGCCAGCCGTTTTTTCATGCTACCTTTCTCATGTGACAAAGATGCTTCCATACTGATTTTAAACTATCGTAAGGTACGATATTAAGGAACTCAGTTTGAAAAGAGTGCGCCAAGGAAGACTTCCAAAGAGTCTCTGGAAATAAGAAAACAGTATGAAGTGACAGAAATGTTGTGAAGTACGTCAGGGCATATTGTTTTGTAGCAGTGCACAACGGCAAATTTGTAAACAAAAATTTACCTTTCGTCGCTACAAGAGATGGATACTTTGTCGAAAAGCCTGTGTCTTGTGTGCATGTTTTCGCACCTTTCCACGGCACGGCGCGGCACGGCACAGAGCTGCTCTGGTAGCTCCGAACGGCCGCACACGTCGCCTCGGACACGCCGGTTCGGCCCGCGCCCATCTCGCAGATGTTCCTCGTGCTTGTGCTGTCATATGGACCGCGACCCGAGCGGCAGCGAGCGGCAGTCGAGCAAAGTCGGGACAAGTCGGGACGGAAGGTGACAGCCGATTATGCACCGTGCGAATTACGCAAATATCTAGAAGCGCGACGCGTGTCAGGCAGGTGAGAACGCTTCTCTCGGTCCAGCAGGACACTGCCACACCCCGCGCAGTCCACCCGCCGCCCGGCCGCGCGCAATCCCTGCGACGGACAACAATAACAAGGTGCGTCTCCCTCGAGTGTCGGAGGCCGCACGAACCAAACGAATGACAGGCGGTGCAACGAGCAGCTGTGTTGTGCGTCTGACCCACGTGGCGGCGCGCCGCACTGCGCGTCGCCTTCGAGGTGGAAGGACGTGCATTGCGTCAAATGTGCCACCGAAAATGGCGATTGCGTGTATTGGGAGGAGAGGCGAAGCCTTCTTGTGCCGTGCGGCTACAGTATAAGGACGCCAACGGCCATACCATGTTGAATACACCGGTTCTCGTCCGATCACCGAAGTTAAGCAACATCGGGCCCGGTTAGTACTTGGATGGGTGACCGCCTGGGAACACCGGGTGCTGTTGGCTCCCTGTCTTCTTTTAAATTTTATGTCACTACACCTGCCAGCCCTCTTTTCATACAAACTCTCAGGTGCGACAAAGATGCTTCCACAAGCATTTTAAACTACTGTATTAAACGTAAGATGCGAAATTACAGTAATGAACTCAGTTTGTACAAGAATGCGCGGAGGAAGAGTGCTAGGAACTCGTTGAAAATAACGAAACACTGCGAATCGACAGATGTGCTCTTGAAATGCGTCAGAGCCTACTGTTTTGTAGGAGCGCTACATTCCAAAAACTAACTACATTAAAAAAAAAACCTGTTCCCGTCCGACCACCGAAGATAAGCAACAACGTTTATATTCGGATCGGCGACCGCCTGGGAACTCTGGCTGTCTTCATTTCTTGCTTTCTTGTCGCTACCCCTGCCAGCCGTTTTTTCATGCTACCTTTCTCATGTGACAAAGATGCTTCCATACTGATTTTAAACTATCGTAAGGTACGATATTAAGGAACTCAGTTTGAAAAGAGTGCGCCAAGGAAGACTTCCAAAGAGTCTCTGGAAATAAGAAAACAGTATGAAGTGACAGAAATGTTGTGAAGTACGTCAGGGCATATTGTTTTGTAGCAGTGCACAACGGCAAATTTGTAAACAAAAATTTACCTTTCGTCGCTACAAGAGATGGATACTTTGTCGAAAAGCCTGTGTCTTGTGTGCATGTTTTCGCACCTTTCCACGGCACGGCGCGGCACAGAGCTGCTCTGGTAGCTCCGAACGGCCGCACACGTCGCCTCGGACACGCCGGTTCGGCCCGCGCCCATCTCGCAGATGTTCCTCGTGCTTGTGCTGTCATATGGACCGCGACCCGAGCGGCAGCGAGCGGCAGTCGAGCAAAGTCGGGACAAGTCGGGACGGAAGGTGACAGCCGATTATGCACCGTGCGAATTACGCAAATATCTAGAAGCGCGACGCGTGTCAGGCAGGTGAGAACGCTTCTCTCGGTCCAGCAGGACACTGCCACACCCCGCGCAGTCCACCCGCCGCCCGGCCGCGCGCAATCCCTGCGACGGACAACAATAACAAGGTGCGTCTCCCTCGAGTGTCGGAGGCCGCACGAACCAAACGAATGACAGGCGGTGCAACGAGCAGCTGTGTTGTGCGTCTGACCCACGTGGCGGCGCGCCGCACTGCGCGTCGCCTTCGAGGTGGAAGGACGTGCATTGCGTCAAATGTGCCACCGAAAATGGCGATTGCGTGTATTGGGAGGAGAGGCGAAGCCTTCTTGTGCCGTGCGGCTACAGTATAAGGACGCCAACGGCCATACCATGTTGAATACACCGGTTCTCGTCCGATCACCGAAGTTAAGCAACATCGGGCCCGGTTAGTACTTGGATGGGTGACCGCCTGGGAACACCGGGTGCTGTTGGCTCCCTGTCTTCTTTTAAATTTTATGTCACTACACCTGCCAGCCCTCTTTTCATACAAACTCTCAGGTGCGACAAAGATGCTTCCACAAGCATTTTAAACTACTGTATTAAACGTAAGATGCGAAATTACAGTAATGAACTCAGTTTGTACAAGAATGCGCGGAGGAAGAGTGCTAGGAACTCGTTGAAAATAACGAAACACTGCGAATCGACAGATGTGCTCTTGAAATGCGTCAGAGCCTACTGTTTTGTAGGAGCGCTACATTCCAAAAACTAACTACATTAAAAAAAAAACCTGTTCCCGTCCGACCACCGAAGATAAGCAACAACGTTTATATTCGGATCGGCGACCGCCTGGGAACTCTGGCTGTCTTCATTTCTTGCTTTCTTGTCGCTACCCCTGCCAGCCGTTTTTTCATGCTACCTTTCTCATGTGACAAAGATGCTTCCATACTGATTTTAAACTATCGTAAGGTACGATATTAAGGAACTCAGTTTGAAAAGAGTGCGCCAAGGAAGACTTCCAAAGAGTCTCTGGAAATAAGAAAACAGTATGAAGTGACAGAAATGTTGTGAAGTACGTCAGGGCATATTGTTTTGTAGCAGTGCACAACGGCAAATTTGTAAACAAAAATTTACCTTTCGTCGCTACAAGAGATGGATACTTTGTCGAAAAGCCTGTGTCTTGTGTGCATGTTTTCGCACCTTTCCACGGCACGGCGCGGCACAGAGCTGCTCTGGTAGCTCCGAACGGCCGCACACGTCGCCTCGGACACGCCGGTTCGGCCCGCGCCCATCTCGCAGATGTTCCTCGTGCTTGTGCTGTCATATGGACCGCGACCCGAGCGGCAGCGAGCGGCAGTCGAGCAAAGTCGGGACAAGTCGGGACGGAAGGTGACAGCCGATTATGCACCGTGCGAATTACGCAAATATCTAGAAGCGCGACGCGTGTCAGGCAGGTGAGAACGCTTCTCTCGGTCCAGCAGGACACTGCCACACCCCGCGCAGTCCACCCGCCGCCCGGCCGCGCGCAATCCCTGCGACGGACAACAATAACAAGGTGCGTCTCCCTCGAGTGTCGGAGGCCGCACGAACCAAACGAATCACAGGCGGTGCAACGAGCAGCTGTGTTGTGCGTCTGACCCACGTGGCGGCGCGCCGCACTGCGCGTCGCCTTCGAGGTGGAAGGACGTGCATTGCGTCAAATGTGCCACCGAAAATGGCGATTGCGTGTATTGGGAGGAGAGGCGAAGCCTTCTTGTGCCGTGCGGCTACAGTATAAGGACGCCAACGGCCATACCATGTTGAATACACCGGTTCTCGTCCGATCACCGAAGTTAAGCAACATCGGGCCCGGTTAGTACTTGGATGGGTGACCGCCTGGGAACACCGGGTGCTGTTGGCTCCCTGTCTTCTTTTAAATTTTATGTCACTACACCTGCCAGCCCTCTTTTCATACAAACTCTCAGGTGCGACAAAGATGCTTCCACAAGCATTTTAAACTACTGTATTAAACGTAAGATGCGAAATTACAGTAATGAACTCAGTTTGTACAAGAATGCGCGGAGGAAGAGTGCTAGGAACTCGTTGAAAATAACGAAACACTGCGAATCGACAGATGTGCTCTTGAAATGCGTCAGAGCCTACTGTTTTGTAGGAGCGCTACATTCCAAAAACTAACTACATTAAAAAAAAAACCTGTTCCCGTCCGACCACCGAAGATAAGCAACAACGTTTATATTCGGATCGGCGACCGCCTGGGAACTCTGGCTGTCTTCATTTCTTGCTTTCTTGTCGCTACCCCTGCCAGCCGTTTTTTCATGCTACCTTTCTCATGTGACAAAGATGCTTCCATACTGATTTTAAACTATCGTAAGGTACGATATTAAGGAACTCAGTTTGAAAAGAGTGCGCCAAGGAAGACTTCCAAAGAGTCTCTGGAAATAAGAAAACAGTATGAAGTGACAGAAATGTTGTGAAGTACGTCAGGGCATATTGTTTTGTAGCAGTGCACAACGGCAAATTTGTAAACAAAAATTTACCTTTCGTCGCTACAAGAGATGGATACTTTGTCGAAAAGCCTGTGTCTTGTGTGCATGTTTTCGCACCTTTCCACGGCACGGCGCGGCACAGAGCTGCTCTGGTAGCTCCGAACGGCCGCACACGTCGCCTCGGACACGCCGGTTCGGCCCGCGCCCATCTCGCAGATGTTCCTCGTGCTTGTGCTGTCATATGGACCGCGACCCGAGCGGCAGCGAGCGGCAGTCGAGCAAAGTCGGGACAAGTCGGGACGGAAGGTGACAGCCGATTATGCACCGTGCGAATTACGCAAATATCTAGAAGCGCGACGCGTGTCAGGCAGGTGAGAACGCTTCTCTCGGTCCAGCAGGACACTGCCACACCCCGCGCAGTCCACCCGCCGCCCGGCCGCGCGCAATCCCTGCGACGGACAACAATAACAAGGTGCGTCTCCCTCGAGTGTCGGAGGCCGCACGAACCAAACGAATGACAGGCGGTGCAACGAGCAGCTGTGTTGTGCGTCTGACCCACGTGGCGGCGCGCCGCACTGCGCGTCGCCTTCGAGGTGGAAGGACGTGCATTGCGTCAAATGTGCCACCGAAAATGGCGATTGCGTGTATTGGGAGGAGAGGCGAAGCCTTCTTGTGCCGTGCGGCTACAGTATAAGGACGCCAACGGCCATACCATGTTGAATACACCGGTTCTCGTCCGATCACCGAAGTTAAGCAACATCGGGCCCGGTTAGTACTTGGATGGGTGACCGCCTGGGAACACCGGGTGCTGTTGGCTCCCTGTCTTCTTTTAAATTTTATGTCACTACACCTGCCAGCCCTCTTTTCATACAAACTCTCAGGTGCGACAAAGATGCTTCCACAAGCATTTTAAACTACTGTATTAAACGTAAGATGCGAAATTACAGTAATGAACTCAGTTTGTACAAGAATGCGCGGAGGAAGAGTGCTAGGAACTCGTTGAAAATAACGAAACACTGCGAATCGACAGATGTGCTCTTGAAATGCGTCAGAGCCTACTGTTTTGTAGGAGCGCTACATTCCAAAAACTAACTACATTAAAAAAAAAACCTGTTCCCGTCCGACCACCGAAGATAAGCAACAACGTTTATATTCGGATCGGCGACCGCCTGGGAACTCTGGCTGTCTTCATTTCTTGCTTTCTTGTCGCTACCCCTGCCAGCCGTTTTTTCATGCTACCTTTCTCATGTGACAAAGATGCTTCCATACTGATTTTAAACTATCGTAAGGTACGATATTAAGGAACTCAGTTTGAAAAGAGTGCGCCAAGGAAGACTTCCAAAGAGTCTCTGGAAATAAGAAAACAGTATGAAGTGACAGAAATGTTGTGAAGTACGTCAGGGCATATTGTTTTGTAGCAGTGCACAACGGCAAATTTGTAAACAAAAATTTACCTTTCGTCGCTACAAGAGATGGATACTTTGTCGAAAAGCCTGTGTCTTGTGTGCATGTTTTCGCACCTTTCCACGGCACGGCGCGGCACAGAGCTGCTCTGGTAGCTCCGAACGGCCGCACACGTCGCCTCGGACACGCCGGTTCGGCCCGCGCCCATCTCGCAGATGTTCCTCGTGCTTGTGCTGTCATATGGACCGCGACCCGAGCGGCAGCGAGCGGCAGTCGAGCAAAGTCGGGACAAGTCGGGACGGAAGGTGACAGCCGATTATGCACCGTGCGAATTACGCAAATATCTAGAAGCGCGACGCGTGTCAGGCAGGTGAGAACGCTTCTCTCGGTCCAGCAGGACACTGCCACACCCCGCGCAGTCCACCCGCCGCCCGGCCGCGCGCAATCCCTGCGACGGACAACAATAACAAGGTGCGTCTCCCTCGAGTGTCGGAGGCCGCACGAACCAAACGAATCACAGGCGGTGCAACGAGCAGCTGTGTTGTGCGTCTGACCCACGTGGCGGCGCGCCGCACTGCGCGTCGCCTTCGAGGTGGAAGGACGTGCATTGCGTCAAATGTGCCACCGAAAATGGCGATTGCGTGTATTGGGAGGAGAGGCGAAGCCTTCTTGTGCCGTGCGGCTACAGTATAAGGACGCCAACGGCCATACCATGTTGAATACACCGGTTCTCGTCCGATCACCGAAGTTAAGCAACATCGGGCCCGGTTAGTACTTGGATGGGTGACCGCCTGGGAACACCGGGTGCTGTTGGCTCCCTGTCTTCTTTTAAATTTTATGTCACTACACCTGCCAGCCCTCTTTTCATACAAACTCTCAGGTGCGACAAAGATGCTTCCACAAGCATTTTAAACTACTGTATTAAACGTAAGATGCGAAATTACAGTAATGAACTCAGTTTGTACAAGAATGCGCGGAGGAAGAGTGCTAGGAACTCGTTGAAAATAACGAAACACTGCGAATCGACAGATGTGCTCTTGAAATGCGTCAGAGCCTACTGTTTTGTAGGAGCGCTACATTCCAAAAACTAACTACATTAAAAAAAAAACCTGTTCCCGTCCGACCACCGAAGATAAGCAACAACGTTTATATTCGGATCGGCGACCGCCTGGGAACTCTGGCTGTCTTCATTTCTTGCTTTCTTGTCGCTACCCCTGCCAGCCGTTTTTTCATGCTACCTTTCTCATGTGACAAAGATGCTTCCATACTGATTTTAAACTATCGTAAGGTACGATATTAAGGAACTCAGTTTGAAAAGAGTGCGCCAAGGAAGACTTCCAAAGAGTCTCTGGAAATAAGAAAACAGTATGAAGTGACAGAAATGTTGTGAAGTACGTCAGGGCATATTGTTTTGTAGCAGTGCACAACGGCAAATTTGTAAACAAAAATTTACCTTTCGTCGCTACAAGAGATGGATACTTTGTCGAAAAGCCTGTGTCTTGTGTGCATGTTTTCGCACCTTTCCACGGCACGGCGCGGCACGGCACAGAGCTGCTCTGGTAGCTCCGAACGGCCGCACACGTCGCCTCGGACACGCCGGTTCGGCCCGCGCCCATCTCGCAGATGTTCCTCGTGCTTGTGCTGTCATATGGACCGCGACCCGAGCGGCAGCGAGCGGCAGTCGAGCAAAGTCGGGACAAGTCGGGACGGAAGGTGACAGCCGATTATGCACCGTGCGAATTACGCAAATATCTAGAAGCGCGACGCGTGTCAGGCAGGTGAGAACGCTTCTCTCGGTCCAGCAGGACACTGCCACACCCCGCGCAGTCCACCCGCCGCCCGGCCGCGCGCAATCCCTGCGACGGACAACAATAACAAGGTGCGTCTCCCTCGAGTGTCGGAGGCCGCACGAACCAAACGAATGACAGGCGGTGCAACGAGCATCTGTGTTGTGCGTCTGACCCACGTGGCGGCGCGCCGCACTGCGCGTCGCCTTCGAGGTGGAAGGACGTGCATTGCGTCAAATGTGCCACCGAAAATGGCGATTGCGTGTATTGGGAGGAGAGGCGAAGCCTTCTTGTGCCGTGCGGCTACAGTATAAGGACGCCAACGGCCATACCATGTTGAATACACCGGTTCTCGTCCGATCACCGAAGTTAAGCAACATCGGGCCCGGTTAGTACTTGGATGGGTGACCGCCTGGGAACACCGGGTGCTGTTGGCTCCCTGTCTTCTTTTAAATTTTATGTCACTACACCTGCCAGCCCTCTTTTCATACAAACTCTCAGGTGCGACAAAGATGCTTCCACAAGCATTTTAAACTACTGTATTAAACGTAAGATGCGAAATTACAGTAATGAACTCAGTTTGTACAAGAATGCGCGGAGGAAGAGTGCTAGGAACTCGTTGAAAATAACGAAACACTGCGAATCGACAGATGTGCTCTTGAAATGCGTCAGAGCCTACTGTTTTGTAGGAGCGCTACATTCCAAAAACTAACTACATTAAAAAAAAAACCTGTTCCCGTCCGACCACCGAAGATAAGCAACAACGTTTATATTCGGATCGGCGACCGCCTGGGAACTCTGGCTGTCTTCATTTCTTGCTTTCTTGTCGCTACCCCTGCCAGCCGTTTTTTCATGCTACCTTTCTCATGTGACAAAGATGCTTCCATACTGATTTTAAACTATCGTAAGGTACGATATTAAGGAACTCAGTTTGAAAAGAGTGCGCCAAGGAAGACTTCCAAAGAGTCTCTGGAAATAAGAAAACAGTATGAAGTGACAGAAATGTTGTGAAGTACGTCAGGGCATATTGTTTTGTAGCAGTGCACAACGGCAAATTTGTAAACAAAAATTTACCTTTCGTCGCTACAAGAGATGGATACTTTGTCGAAAAGCCTGTGTCTTGTGTGCATGTTTTCGCACCTTTCCACGGCACGGCGCGGCACAGAGCTGCTCTGGTAGCTCCGAACGG
This sequence comes from Schistocerca gregaria, assembly GCF_023897955.1. Taxonomy (NCBI): domain Eukaryota; kingdom Metazoa; phylum Arthropoda; class Insecta; order Orthoptera; family Acrididae; genus Schistocerca; species Schistocerca gregaria. The sequence continues at coordinate 58,294 of NW_026062092.1, forward strand.
CCGCACACGTCGCCTCGGACACGCCGGTTCGGCCCGCGCCCATCTCGCAGATGTTCCTCGTGCTTGTGCTGTCATATGGACCGCGACCCGAGCGGCAGCGAGCGGCAGTCGAGCAAAGTCGGGACAAGTCGGGACGGAAGGTGACAGCCGATTATGCACCGTGCGAATTACGCAAATATCTAGAAGCGCGACGCGTGTCAGGCAGGTGAGAACGCTTCTCTCGGTCCAGCAGGACACTGCCACACCCCGCGCAGTCCACCCGCCGCCCGGCCGCGCGCAATCCCTGCGACGGACAACAATAACAAGGTGCGTCTCCCTCGAGTGTCGGAGGCCGCACGAACCAAACGAATGACAGGCGGTGCAACGAGCAGCTGTGTTGTGCGTCTGACCCACGTGGCGGCGCGCCGCACTGCGCGTCGCCTTCGAGGTGGAAGGACGTGCATTGCGTCAAATGTGCCACCGAAAATGGCGATTGCGTGTATTGGGAGGAGAGGCGAAGCCTTCTTGTGCCGTGCGGCTACAGTATAAGGACGCCAACGGCCATACCATGTTGAATACACCGGTTCTCGTCCGATCACCGAAGTTAAGCAACATCGGGCCCGGTTAGTACTTGGATGGGTGACCGCCTGGGAACACCGGGTGCTGTTGGCTCCCTGTCTTCTTTTAAATTTTATGTCACTACACCTGCCAGCCCTCTTTTCATACAAACTCTCAGGTGCGACAAAGATGCTTCCACAAGCATTTTAAACTACTGTATTAAACGTAAGATGCGAAATTACAGTAATGAACTCAGTTTGTACAAGAATGCGCGGAGGAAGAGTGCTAGGAACTCGTTGAAAATAACGAAACACTGCGAATCGACAGATGTGCTCTTGAAATGCGTCAGAGCCTACTGTTTTGTAGGAGCGCTACATTCCAAAAACTAACTACATTAAAAAAAAAACCTGTTCCCGTCCGACCACCGAAGATAAGCAACAACGTTTATATTCGGATCGGCGACCGCCTGGGAACTCTGGCTGTCTTCATTTCTTGCTTTCTTGTCGCTACCCCTGCCAGCCGTTTTTTCATGCTACCTTTCTCATGTGACAAAGATGCTTCCATACTGATTTTAAACTATCGTAAGGTACGATATTAAGGAACTCAGTTTGAAAAGAGTGCGCCAAGGAAGACTTCCAAAGAGTCTCTGGAAATAAGAAAACAGTATGAAGTGACAGAAATGTTGTGAAGTACGTCAGGGCATATTGTTTTGTAGCAGTGCACAACGGCAAATTTGTAAACAAAAATTTACCTTTCGTCGCTACAAGAGATGGATACTTTGTCGAAAAGCCTGTGTCTTGTGTGCATGTTTTCGCACCTTTCCACGGCACGGCGCGGCACAGAGCTGCTCTGGTAGCTCCGAACGGCCGCACACGTCGCCTCGGACACGCCGGTTCGGCCCGCGCCCATCTCGCAGATGTTCCTCGTGCTTGTGCTGTCATATGGACCGCGACCCGAGCGGCAGCGAGCGGCAGTCGAGCAAAGTCGGGACAAGTCGGGACGGAAGGTGACAGCCGATTATGCACCGTGCGAATTACGCAAATATCTAGAAGCGCGACGCGTGTCAGGCAGGTGAGAACGCTTCTCTCGGTCCAGCAGGACACTGCCACACCCCGCGCAGTCCACCCGCCGCCCGGCCGCGCGCAATCCCTGCGACGGACAACAATAACAAGGTGCGTCTCCCTCGAGTGTCGGAGGCCGCACGAACCAAACGAATCACAGGCGGTGCAACGAGGAGCTGTGTTGTGCGTCTGACCCACGTGGCGGCGCGCCGCACTGCGCGTCGCCTTCGAGGTGGAAGGACGTGCATTGCGTCAAATGTGCCACCGAAAATGGCGATTGCGTGTATTGGGAGGAGAGGCGAAGCCTTCTTGTGCCGTGCGGCTACAGTATAAGGACGCCAACGGCCATACCATGTTGAATACACCGGTTCTCGTCCGATCACCGAAGTTAAGCAACATCGGGCCCGGTTAGTACTTGGATGGGTGACCGCCTGGGAACACCGGGTGCTGTTGGCTCCCTGTCTTCTTTTAAATTTTATGTCACTACACCTGCCAGCCCTCTTTTCATACAAACTCTCAGGTGCGACAAAGATGCTTCCACAAGCATTTTAAACTACTGTATTAAACGTAAGATGCGAAATTACAGTAATGAACTCAGTTTGTACAAGAATGCGCGGAGGAAGAGTGCTAGGAACTCGTTGAAAATAACGAAACACTGCGAATCGACAGATGTGCTCTTGAAATGCGTCAGAGCCTACTGTTTTGTAGGAGCGCTACATTCCAAAAACTAACTACATTAAAAAAAAAACCTGTTCCCGTCCGACCACCGAAGATAAGCAACAACGTTTATATTCGGATCGGCGACCGCCTGGGAACTCTGGCTGTCTTCATTTCTTGCTTTCTTGTCGCTACCCCTGCCAGCCGTTTTTTCATGCTACCTTTCTCATGTGACAAAGATGCTTCCATACTGATTTTAAACTATCGTAAGGTACGATATTAAGGAACTCAGTTTGAAAAGAGTGCGCCAAGGAAGACTTCCAAAGAGTCTCTGGAAATAAGAAAACAGTATGAAGTGACAGAAATGTTGTGAAGTACGTCAGGGCATATTGTTTTGTAGCAGTGCACAACGGCAAATTTGTAAACAAAAATTTACCTTTCGTCGCTACAAGAGATGGATACTTTGTCGAAAAGCCTGTGTCTTGTGTGCATGTTTTCGCACCTTTCCACGGCACGGCGCGGCACAGAGCTGCTCTGGTAGCTCCGAACGGCCGCACACGTCGCCTCGGACACGCCGGTTCGGCCCGCGCCCATCTCGCAGATGTTCCTCGTGCTTGTGCTGTCATATGGACCGCGACCCGAGCGGCAGCGAGCGGCAGTCGAGCAAAGTCGGGACAAGTCGGGACGGAAGGTGACAGCCGATTATGCACCGTGCGAATTACGCAAATATCTAGAAGCGCGACGCGTGTCAGGCAGGTGAGAACGCTTCTCTCGGTCCAGCAGGACACTGCCACACCCCGCGCAGTCCACCCGCCGCCCGGCCGCGCGCAATCCCTGCGACGGACAACAATAACAAGGTGCGTCTCCCTCGAGTGTCGGAGGCCGCACGAACCAAACGAATGACAGGCGGTGCAACGAGCAGCTGTGTTGTGCGTCTGACCCACGTGGCGGCGCGCCGCACTGCGCGTCGCCTTCGAGGTGGAAGGACGTGCATTGCGTCAAATGTGCCACCGAAAATGGCGATTGCGTGTATTGGGAGGAGAGGCGAAGCCTTCTTGTGCCGTGCGGCTACAGTATAAGGACGCCAACGGCCATACCATGTTGAATACACCGGTTCTCGTCCGATCACCGAAGTTAAGCAACATCGGGCCCGGTTAGTACTTGGATGGGTGACCGCCTGGGAACACCGGGTGCTGTTGGCTCCCTGTCTTCTTTTAAATTTTATGTCACTACACCTGCCAGCCCTCTTTTCATACAAACTCTCAGGTGCGACAAAGATGCTTCCACAAGCATTTTAAACTACTGTATTAAACGTAAGATGCGAAATTACAGTAATGAACTCAGTTTGTACAAGAATGCGCGGAGGAAGAGTGCTAGGAACTCGTTGAAAATAACGAAACACTGCGAATCGACAGATGTGCTCTTGAAATGCGTCAGAGCCTACTGTTTTGTAGGAGCGCTACATTCCAAAAACTAACTACATTAAAAAAAAAACCTGTTCCCGTCCGACCACCGAAGATAAGCAACAACGTTTATATTCGGATCGGCGACCGCCTGGGAACTCTGGCTGTCTTCATTTCTTGCTTTCTTGTCGCTACCCCTGCCAGCCGTTTTTTCATGCTACCTTTCTCATGTGACAAAGATGCTTCCATACTGATTTTAAACTATCGTAAGGTACGATATTAAGGAACTCAGTTTGAAAAGAGTGCGCCAAGGAAGACTTCCAAAGAGTCTCTGGAAATAAGAAAACAGTATGAAGTGACAGAAATGTTGTGAAGTACGTCAGGGCATATTGTTTTGTAGCAGTGCACAACGGCAAATTTGTAAACAAAAATTTACCTTTCGTCGCTACAAGAGATGGATACTTTGTCGAAAAGCCTGTGTCTTGTGTGCATGTTTTCGCACCTTTCCACGGCACGGCGCGGCACGGCACAGAGCTGCTCTGGTAGCTCCGAACGGCCGCACACGTCGCCTCGGACACGCCGGTTCGGCCCGCGCCCATCTCGCAGATGTTCCTCGTGCTTGTGCTGTCATATGGACCGCGACCCGAGCGGCAGCGAGCGGCAGTCGAGCAAAGTCGGGACAAGTCGGGACGGAAGGTGACAGCCGATTATGCACCGTGCGAATTACGCAAATATCTAGAAGCGCGACGCGTGTCAGGCAGGTGAGAACGCTTCTCTCGGTCCAGCAGGACACTGCCACACCCCGCGCAGTCCACCCGCCGCCCGGCCGCGCGCAATCCCTGCGACGGACAACAATAACAAGGTGCGTCTCCCTCGAGTGTCGGAGGCCGCACGAACCAAACGAATGACAGGCGGTGCAACGAGCATCTGTGTTGTGCGTCTGACCCACGTGGCGGCGCGCCGCACTGCGCGTCGCCTTCGAGGTGGAAGGACGTGCATTGCGTCAAATGTGCCACCGAAAATGGCGATTGCGTGTATTGGGAGGAGAGGCGAAGCCTTCTTGTGCCGTGCGGCTACAGTATAAGGACGCCAACGGCCATACCATGTTGAATACACCGGTTCTCGTCCGATCACCGAAGTTAAGCAACATCGGGCCCGGTTAGTACTTGGATGGGTGACCGCCTGGGAACACCGGGTGCTGTTGGCTCCCTGTCTTCTTTTAAATTTTATGTCACTACACCTGCCAGCCCTCTTTTCATACAAACTCTCAGGTGCGACAAAGATGCTTCCACAAGCATTTTAAACTACTGTATTAAACGTAAGATGCGAAATTACAGTAATGAACTCAGTTTGTACAAGAATGCGCGGAGGAAGAGTGCTAGGAACTCGTTGAAAATAACGAAACACTGCGAATCGACAGATGTGCTCTTGAAATGCGTCAGAGCCTACTGTTTTGTAGGAGCGCTACATTCCAAAAACTAACTACATTAAAAAAAAAACCTGTTCCCGTCCGACCACCGAAGATAAGCAACAACGTTTATATTCGGATCGGCGACCGCCTGGGAACTCTGGCTGTCTTCATTTCTTGCTTTCTTGTCGCTACCCCTGCCAGCCGTTTTTTCATGCTACCTTTCTCATGTGACAAAGATGCTTCCATACTGATTTTAAACTATCGTAAGGTACGATATTAAGGAACTCAGTTTGAAAAGAGTGCGCCAAGGAAGACTTCCAAAGAGTCTCTGGAAATAAGAAAACAGTATGAAGTGACAGAAATGTTGTGAAGTACGTCAGGGCATATTGTTTTGTAGCAGTGCACAACGGCAAATTTGTAAACAAAAATTTACCTTTCGTCGCTACAAGAGATGGATACTTTGTCGAAAAGCCTGTGTCTTGTGTGCATGTTTTCGCACCTTTCCACGGCACGGCGCGGCACAGAGCTGCTCTGGTAGCTCCGAACGGCCGCACACGTCGCCTCGGACACGCCGGTTCGGCCCGCGCCCATCTCGCAGATGTTCCTCGTGCTTGTGCTGTCATATGGACCGCGACCCGAGCGGCAGCGAGCGGCAGTCGAGCAAAGTCGGGACAAGTCGGGACGGAAGGTGACAGCCGATTATGCACCGTGCGAATTACGCAAATATCTAGAAGCGCGACGCGTGTCAGGCAGGTGAGAACGCTTCTCTCGGTCCAGCAGGACACTGCCACACCCCGCGCAGTCCACCCGCCGCCCGGCCGCGCGCAATCCCTGCGACGGACAACAATAACAAGGTGCGTCTCCCTCGAGTGTCGGAGGCCGCACGAACCAAACGAATGACAGGCGGTGCAACGAGCAGCTGTGTTGTGCGTCTGACCCACGTGGCGGCGCGCCGCACTGCGCGTCGCCTTCGAGGTGGAAGGACGTGCATTGCGTCAAATGTGCCACCGAAAATGGCGATTGCGTGTATTGGGAGGAGAGGCGAAGCCTTCTTGTGCCGTGCGGCTACAGTATAAGGACGCCAACGGCCATACCATGTTGAATACACCGGTTCTCGTCCGATCACCGAAGTTAAGCAACATCGGGCCCGGTTAGTACTTGGATGGGTGACCGCCTGGGAACACCGGGTGCTGTTGGCTCCCTGTCTTCTTTTAAATTTTATGTCACTACACCTGCCAGCCCTCTTTTCATACAAACTCTCAGGTGCGACAAAGATGCTTCCACAAGCATTTTAAACTACTGTATTAAACGTAAGATGCGAAATTACAGTAATGAACTCAGTTTGTACAAGAATGCGCGGAGGAAGAGTGCTAGGAACTCGTTGAAAATAACGAAACACTGCGAATCGACAGATGTGCTCTTGAAATGCGTCAGAGCCTACTGTTTTGTAGGAGCGCTACATTCCAAAAACTAACTACATTAAAAAAAAAACCTGTTCCCGTCCGACCACCGAAGATAAGCAACAACGTTTATATTCGGATCGGCGACCGCCTGGGAACTCTGGCTGTCTTCATTTCTTGCTTTCTTGTCGCTACCCCTGCCAGCCGTTTTTTCATGCTACCTTTCTCATGTGACAAAGATGCTTCCATACTGATTTTAAACTATCGTAAGGTACGATATTAAGGAACTCAGTTTGAAAAGAGTGCGCCAAGGAAGACTTCCAAAGAGTCTCTGGAAATAAGAAAACAGTATGAAGTGACAGAAATGTTGTGAAGTACGTCAGGGCATATTGTTTTGTAGCAGTGCACAACGGCAAATTTGTAAACAAAAATTTACCTTTCGTCGCTACAAGAGATGGATACTTTGTCGAAAAGCCTGTGTCTTGTGTGCATGTTTTCGCACCTTTCCACGGCACGGCGCGGCACAGAGCTGCTCTGGTAGCTCCGAACGGCCGCACACGTCGCCTCGGACACGCCGGTTCGGCCCGCGCCCATCTCGCAGATGTTCCTCGTGCTTGTGCTGTCATATGGACCGCGACCCGAGCGGCAGCGAGCGGCAGTCGAGCAAAGTCGGGACAAGTCGGGACGGAAGGTGACAGCCGATTATGCACCGTGCGAATTACGCAAATATCTAGAAGCGCGACGCGTGTCAGGCAGGTGAGAACGCTTCTCTCGGTCCAGCAGGACACTGCCACACCCCGCGCAGTCCACCCGCCGCCCGGCCGCGCGCAATCCCTGCGACGGACAACAATAACAAGGTGCGTCTCCCTCGAGTGTCGGAGGCCGCACGAACCAAACGAATCACAGGCGGTGCAACGAGGAGCTGTGTTGTGCGTCTGACCCACGTGGCGGCGCGCCGCACTGCGCGTCGCCTTCGAGGTGGAAGGACGTGCATTGCGTCAAATGTGCCACCGAAAATGGCGATTGCGTGTATTGGGAGGAGAGGCGAAGCCTTCTTGTGCCGTGCGGCTACAGTATAAGGACGCCAACGGCCATACCATGTTGAATACACCGGTTCTCGTCCGATCACCGAAGTTAAGCAACATCGGGCCCGGTTAGTACTTGGATGGGTGACCGCCTGGGAACACCGGGTGCTGTTGGCTCCCTGTCTTCTTTTAAATTTTATGTCACTACACCTGCCAGCCCTCTTTTCATACAAACTCTCAGGTGCGACAAAGATGCTTCCACAAGCATTTTAAACTACTGTATTAAACGTAAGATGCGAAATTACAGTAATGAACTCAGTTTGTACAAGAATGCGCGGAGGAAGAGTGCTAGGAACTCGTTGAAAATAACGAAACACTGCGAATCGACAGATGTGCTCTTGAAATGCGTCAGAGCCTACTGTTTTGTAGGAGCGCTACATTCCAAAAACTAACTACATTAAAAAAAAAACCTGTTCCCGTCCGACCACCGAAGATAAGCAACAACGTTTATATTCGGATCGGCGACCGCCTGGGAACTCTGGCTGTCTTCATTTCTTGCTTTCTTGTCGCTACCCCTGCCAGCCGTTTTTTCATGCTACCTTTCTCATGTGACAAAGATGCTTCCATACTGATTTTAAACTATCGTAAGGTACGATATTAAGGAACTCAGTTTGAAAAGAGTGCGCCAAGGAAGACTTCCAAAGAGTCTCTGGAAATAAGAAAACAGTATGAAGTGACAGAAATGTTGTGAAGTACGTCAGGGCATATTGTTTTGTAGCAGTGCACAACGGCAAATTTGTAAACAAAAATTTACCTTTCGTCGCTACAAGAGATGGATACTTTGTCGAAAAGCCTGTGTCTTGTGTGCATGTTTTCGCACCTTTCCACGGCACGGCGCGGCACAGAGCTGCTCTGGTAGCTCCGAACGGCCGCACACGTCGCCTCGGACACGCCGGTTCGGCCCGCGCCCATCTCGCAGATGTTCCTCGTGCTTGTGCTGTCATATGGACCGCGACCCGAGCGGCAGCGAGCGGCAGTCGAGCAAAGTCGGGACAAGTCGGGACGGAAGGTGACAGCCGATTATGCACCGTGCGAATTACGCAAATATCTAGAAGCGCGACGCGTGTCAGGCAGGTGAGAACGCTTCTCTCGGTCCAGCAGGACACTGCCACACCCCGCGCAGTCCACCCGCCGCCCGGCCGCGCGCAATCCCTGCGACGGACAACAATAACAAGGTGCGTCTCCCTCGAGTGTCGGAGGCCGCACGAACCAAACGAATGACAGGCGGTGCAACGAGCAGCTGTGTTGTGCGTCTGACCCACGTGGCGGCGCGCCGCACTGCGCGTCGCCTTCGAGGTGGAAGGACGTGCATTGCGTCAAATGTGCCACCGAAAATGGCGATTGCGTGTATTGGGAGGAGAGGCGAAGCCTTCTTGTGCCGTGCGGCTACAGTATAAGGACGCCAACGGCCATACCATGTTGAATACACCGGTTCTCGTCCGATCACCGAAGTTAAGCAACATCGGGCCCGGTTAGTACTTGGATGGGTGACCGCCTGGGAACACCGGGTGCTGTTGGCTCCCTGTCTTCTTTTAAATTTTATGTCACTACACCTGCCAGCCCTCTTTTCATACAAACTCTCAGGTGCGACAAAGATGCTTCCACAAGCATTTTAAACTACTGTATTAAACGTAAGATGCGAAATTACAGTAATGAACTCAGTTTGTACAAGAATGCGCGGAGGAAGAGTGCTAGGAACTCGTTGAAAATAACGAAACACTGCGAATCGACAGATGTGCTCTTGAAATGCGTCAGAGCCTACTGTTTTGTAGGAGCGCTACATTCCAAAAACTAACTACATTAAAAAAAAAACCTGTTCCCGTCCGACCACCGAAGATAAGCAACAACGTTTATATTCGGATCGGCGACCGCCTGGGAACTCTGGCTGTCTTCATTTCTTGCTTTCTTGTCGCTACCCCTGCCAGCCGTTTTTTCATGCTACCTTTCTCATGTGACAAAGATGCTTCCATACTGATTTTAAACTATCGTAAGGTACGATATTAAGGAACTCAGTTTGAAAAGAGTGCGCCAAGGAAGACTTCCAAAGAGTCTCTGGAAATAAGAAAACAGTATGAAGTGACAGAAATGTTGTGAAGTACGTCAGGGCATATTGTTTTGTAGCAGTGCACAACGGCAAATTTGTAAACAAAAATTTACCTTTCGTCGCTACAAGAGATGGATACTTTGTCGAAAAGCCTGTGTCTTGTGTGCATGTTTTCGCACCTTTCCACGGCACGGCGCGGCACAGAGCTGCTCTGGTAGCTCCGAACGGCCGCACACGTCGCCTCGGACACGCCGGTTCGGCCCGCGCCCATCTCGCAGATGTTCCTCGTGCTTGTGCTGTCATATGGACCGCGACCCGAGCGGCAGCGAGCGGCAGTCGAGCAAAGTCGGGACAAGTCGGGACGGAAGGTGACAGCCGATTATGCACCGTGCGAATTACGCAAATATCTAGAAGCGCGACGCGTGTCAGGCAGGTGAGAACGCTTCTCTCGGTCCAGCAGGACACTGCCACACCCCGCGCAGTCCACCCGCCGCCCGGCCGCGCGCAATCCCTGCGACGGACAACAATAACAAGGTGCGTCTCCCTCGAGTGTCGGAGGCCGCACGAACCAAACGAATCACAGGCGGTGCAACGAGGAGCTGTGTTGTGCGTCTGACCCACGTGGCGGCGCGCCGCACTGCGCGTCGCCTTCGAGGTGGAAGGACGTGCATTGCGTCAAATGTGCCACCGAAAATGGCGATTGCGTGTATTGGGAGGAGAGGCGAAGCCTTCTTGTGCCGTGCGGCTACAGTATAAGGACGCCAACGGCCATACCATGTTGAATACACCGGTTCTCGTCCGATCACCGAAGTTAAGCAACATCGGGCCCGGTTAGTACTTGGATGGGTGACCGCCTGGGAACACCGGGTGCTGTTGGCTCCCTGTCTTCTTTTAAATTTTATGTCACTACACCTGCCAGCCCTCTTTTCATACAAACTCTCAGGTGCGACAAAGATGCTTCCACAAGCATTTTAAACTACTGTATTAAACGTAAGATGCGAAATTACAGTAATGAACTCAGTTTGTACAAGAATGCGCGGAGGAAGAGTGCTAGGAACTCGTTGAAAATAACGAAACACTGCGAATCGACAGATGTGCTCTTGAAATGCGTCAGAGCCTACTGTTTTGTAGGAGCGCTACATTCCAAAAACTAACTACATTAAAAAAAAAACCTGTTCCCGTCCGACCACCGAAGATAAGCAACAACGTTTATATTCGGATCGGCGACCGCCTGGGAACTCTGGCTGTCTTCATTTCTTGCTTTCTTGTCGCTACCCCTGCCAGCCGTTTTTTCATGCTACCTTTCTCATGTGACAAAGATGCTTCCATACTGATTTTAAACTATCGTAAGGTACGATATTAAGGAACTCAGTTTGAAAAGAGTGCGCCAAGGAAGACTTCCAAAGAGTCTCTGGAAATAAGAAAACAGTATGAAGTGACAGAAATGTTGTGAAGTACGTCAGGGCATATTGTTTTGTAGCAGTGCACAACGGCAAATTTGTAAACAAAAATTTACCTTTCGTCGCTACAAGAGATGGATACTTTGTCGAAAAGCCTGTGTCTTGTGTGCATGTTTTCGCACCTTTCCACGGCACGGCGCGGCACAGAGCTGCTCTGGTAGCTCCGAACGGCCGCACACGTCGCCTCGGACACGCCGGTTCGGCCCGCGCCCATCTCGCAGATGTTCCTCGTGCTTGTGCTGTCATATGGACCGCGACCCGAGCGGCAGCGAGCGGCAGTCGAGCAAAGTCGGGACAAGTCGGGACGGAAGGTGACAGCCGATTATGCACCGTGCGAATTACGCAAATATCTAGAAGCGCGACGCGTGTCAGGCAGGTGAGAACGCTTCTCTCGGTCCAGCAGGACACTGCCACACCCCGCGCAGTCCACCCGCCGCCCGGCCGCGCGCAATCCCTGCGACGGACAACAATAACAAGGTGCGTCTCCCTCGAGTGTCGGAGGCCGCACGAACCAAACGAATGACAGGCGGTGCAACGAGCAGCTGTGTTGTGCGTCTGACCCACGTGGCGGCGCGCCGCACTGCGCGTCGCCTTCGAGGTGGAAGGACGTGCATTGCGTCAAATGTGCCACCGAAAATGGCGATTGCGTGTATTGGGAGGAGAGGCGAAGCCTTCTTGTGCCGTGCGGCTACAGTATAAGGACGCCAACGGCCATACCATGTTGAATACACCGGTTCTCGTCCGATCACCGAAGTTAAGCAACATCGGGCCCGGTTAGTACTTGGATGGGTGACCGCCTGGGAACACCGGGTGCTGTTGGCTCCCTGTCTTCTTTTAAATTTTATGTCACTACACCTGCCAGCCCTCTTTTCATACAAACTCTCAGGTGCGACAAAGATGCTTCCACAAGCATTTTAAACTACTGTATTAAACGTAAGATGCGAAATTACAGTAATGAACTCAGTTTGTACAAGAATGCGCGGAGGAAGAGTGCTAGGAACTCGTTGAAAATAACGAAACACTGCGAATCGACAGATGTGCTCTTGAAATGCGTCAGAGCCTACTGTTTTGTAGGAGCGCTACATTCCAAAAACTAACTACATTAAAAAAAAAACCTGTTCCCGTCCGACCACCGAAGATAAGCAACAACGTTTATATTCGGATCGGCGACCGCCTGGGAACTCTGGCTGTCTTCATTTCTTGCTTTCTTGTCGCTACCCCTGCCAGCCGTTTTTTCATGCTACCTTTCTCATGTGACAAAGATGCTTCCATACTGATTTTAAACTATCGTAAGGTACGATATTAAGGAACTCAGTTTGAAAAGAGTGCGCCAAGGAAGACTTCCAAAGAGTCTCTGGAAATAAGAAAACAGTATGAAGTGACAGAAATGTTGTGAAGTACGTCAGGGCATATTGTTTTGTAGCAGTGCACAACGGCAAATTTGTAAACAAAAATTTACCTTTCGTCGCTACAAGAGATGGATACTTTGTCGAAAAGCCTGTGTCTTGTGTGCATGTTTTCGCACCTTTCCACGGCACGGCGCGGCACAGAGCTGCTCTGGTAGCTCCGAACGGCCGCACACGTCGCCTCGGACACGCCGGTTCGGCCCGCGCCCATCTCGCAGATGTTCCTCGTGCTTGTGCTGTCATATGGACCGCGACCCGAGCGGCAGCGAGCGGCAGTCGAGCAAAGTCGGGACAAGTCGGGACGGAAGGTGACAGCCGATTATGCACCGTGCGAATTACGCAAATATCTAGAAGCGCGACGCGTGTCAGGCAGGTGAGAACGCTTCTCTCGGTCCAGCAGGACACTGCCACACCCCGCGCAGTCCACCCGCCGCCCGGCCGCGCGCAATCCCTGCGACGGACAACAATAACAAGGTGCGTCTCCCTCGAGTGTCGGAGGCCGCACGAACCAAACGAATCACAGGCGGTGCAACGAGGAGCTGTGTTGTGCGTCTGACCCACGTGGCGGCGCGCCGCACTGCGCGTCGCCTTCGAGGTGGAAGGACGTGCATTGCGTCAAATGTGCCACCGAAAATGGCGATTGCGTGTATTGGGAGGAGAGGCGAAGCCTTCTTGTGCCGTGCGGCTACAGTATAAGGACGCCAACGGCCATACCATGTTGAATACACCGGTTCTCGTCCGATCACCGAAGTTAAGCAACATCGGGCCCGGTTAGTACTTGGATGGGTGACCGCCTGGGAACACCGGGTGCTGTTGGCTCCCTGTCTTCTTTTAAATTTTATGTCACTACACCTGCCAGCCCTCTTTTCATACAAACTCTCAGGTGCGACAAAGATGCTTCCACAAGCATTTTAAACTACTGTATTAAACGTAAGATGCGAAATTACAGTAATGAACTCAGTTTGTACAAGAATGCGCGGAGGAAGAGTGCTAGGAACTCGTTGAAAATAACGAAACACTGCGAATCGACAGATGTGCTCTTGAAATGCGTCAGAGCCTACTGTTTTGTAGGAGCGCTACATTCCAAAAACTAACTACATTAAAAAAAAAACCTGTTCCCGTCCGACCACCGAAGATAAGCAACAACGTTTATATTCGGATCGGCGACCGCCTGGGAACTCTGGCTGTCTTCATTTCTTGCTTTCTTGTCGCTACCCCTGCCAGCCGTTTTTTCATGCTACCTTTCTCATGTGACAAAGATGCTTCCATACTGATTTTAAACTATCGTAAGGTACGATATTAAGGAACTCAGTTTGAAAAGAGTGCGCCAAGGAAGACTTCCAAAGAGTCTCTGGAAATAAGAAAACAGTATGAAGTGACAGAAATGTTGTGAAGTACGTCAGGGCATATTGTTTTGTAGCAGTGCACAACGGCAAATTTGTAAACAAAAATTTACCTTTCGTCGCTACAAGAGATGGATACTTTGTCGAAAAGCCTGTGTCTTGTGTGCATGTTTTCGCACCTTTCCACGGCACGGCGCGGCACAGAGCTGCTCTGGTAGCTCCGAACGGCCGCACACGTCGCCTCGGACACGCCGGTTCGGCCCGCGCCCATCTCGCAGATGTTCCTCGTGCTTGTGCTGTCATATGGACCGCGACCCGAGCGGCAGCGAGCGGCAGTCGAGCAAAGTCGGGACAAGTCGGGACGGAAGGTGACAGCCGATTATGCACCGTGCGAATTACGCAAATATCTAGAAGCGCGACGCGTGTCAGGCAGGTGAGAACGCTTCTCTCGGTCCAGCAGGACACTGCCACACCCCGCGCAGTCCACCCGCCGCCCGGCCGCGCGCAATCCCTGCGACGGACAACAATAACAAGGTGCGTCTCCCTCGAGTGTCGGAGGCCGCACGAACCAAACGAATGACAGGCGGTGCAACGAGCAGCTGTGTTGTGCGTCTGACCCACGTGGCGGCGCGCCGCACTGCGCGTCGCCTTCGAGGTGGAAGGACGTGCATTGCGTCAAATGTGCCACCGAAAATGGCGATTGCGTGTATTGGGAGGAGAGGCGAAGCCTTCTTGTGCCGTGCGGCTACAGTATAAGGACGCCAACGGCCATACCATGTTGAATACACCGGTTCTCGTCCGATCACCGAAGTTAAGCAACATCGGGCCCGGTTAGTACTTGGATGGGTGACCGCCTGGGAACACCGGGTGCTGTTGGCTCCCTGTCTTCTTTTAAATTTTATGTCACTACACCTGCCAGCCCTCTTTTCATACAAACTCTCAGGTGCGACAAAGATGCTTCCACAAGCATTTTAAACTACTGTATTAAACGTAAGATGCGAAATTACAGTAATGAACTCAGTTTGTACAAGAATGCGCGGAGGAAGAGTGCTAGGAACTCGTTGAAAATAACGAAACACTGCGAATCGACAGATGTGCTCTTGAAATGCGTCAGAGCCTACTGTTTTGTAGGAGCGCTACATTCCAAAAACTAACTACATTAAAAAAAAAACCTGTTCCCGTCCGACCACCGAAGATAAGCAACAACGTTTATATTCGGATCGGCGACCGCCTGGGAACTCTGGCTGTCTTCATTTCTTGCTTTCTTGTCGCTACCCCTGCCAGCCGTTTTTTCATGCTACCTTTCTCATGTGACAAAGATGCTTCCATACTGATTTTAAACTATCGTAAGGTACGATATTAAGGAACTCAGTTTGAAAAGAGTGCGCCAAGGAAGACTTCCAAAGAGTCTCTGGAAATAAGAAAACAGTATGAAGTGACAGAAATGTTGTGAAGTACGTCAGGGCATATTGTTTTGTAGCAGTGCACAACGGCAAATTTGTAAACAAAAATTTACCTTTCGTCGCTACAAGAGATGGATACTTTGTCGAAAAGCCTGTGTCTTGTGTGCATGTTTTCGCACCTTTCCACGGCACGGCGCGGCACAGAGCTGCTCTGGTAGCTCCGAACGGCCGCACACGTCGCCTCGGACACGCCGGTTCGGCCCGCGCCCATCTCGCAGATGTTCCTCGTGCTTGTGCTGTCATATGGACCGCGACCCGAGCGGCAGCGAGCGGCAGTCGAGCAAAGTCGGGACAAGTCGGGACGGAAGGTGACAGCCGATTATGCACCGTGCGAATTACGCAAATATCTAGAAGCGCGACGCGTGTCAGGCAGGTGAGAACGCTTCTCTCGGTCCAGCAGGACACTGCCACACCCCGCGCAGTCCACCCGCCGCCCGGCCGCGCGCAATCCCTGCGACGGACAACAATAACAAGGTGCGTCTCCCTCGAGTGTCGGAGGCCGCACGAACCAAACGAATGACAGGCGGTGCAACGAGCAGCTGTGTTGTGCGTCTGACCCACGTGGCGGCGCGCCGCACTGCGCGTCGCCTTCGAGGTGGAAGGACGTGCATTGCGTCAAATGTGCCACCGAAAATGGCGATTGCGTGTATTGGGAGGAGAGGCGAAGCCTTCTTGTGCCGTGCGGCTACAGTATAAGGACGCCAACGGCCATACCATGTTGAATACACCGGTTCTCGTCCGATCACCGAAGTTAAGCAACATCGGGCCCGGTTAGTACTTGGATGGGTGACCGCCTGGGAACACCGGGTGCTGTTGGCTCCCTGTCTTCTTTTAAATTTTATGTCACTACACCTGCCAGCCCTCTTTTCATACAAACTCTCAGGTGCGACAAAGATGCTTCCACAAGCATTTTAAACTACTGTATTAAACGTAAGATGCGAAATTACAGTAATGAACTCAGTTTGTACAAGAATGCGCGGAGGAAGAGTGCTAGGAACTCGTTGAAAATAACGAAACACTGCGAATCGACAGATGTGCTCTTGAAATGCGTCAGAGCCTACTGTTTTGTAGGAGCGCTACATTCCAAAAACTAACTACATTAAAAAAAAAACCTGTTCCCGTCCGACCACCGAAGATAAGCAACAACGTTTATATTCGGATCGGCGACCGCCTGGGAACTCTGGCTGTCTTCATTTCTTGCTTTCTTGTCGCTACCCCTGCCAGCCGTTTTTTCATGCTACCTTTCTCATGTGACAAAGATGCTTCCATACTGATTTTAAACTATCGTAAGGTACGATATTAAGGAACTCAGTTTGAAAAGAGTGCGCCAAGGAAGACTTCCAAAGAGTCTCTGGAAATAAGAAAACAGTATGAAGTGACAGAAATGTTGTGAAGTACGTCAGGGCATATTGTTTTGTAGCAGTGCACAACGGCAAATTTGTAAACAAAAATTTACCTTTCGTCGCTACAAGAGATGGATACTTTGTCGAAAAGCCTGTGTCTTGTGTGCATGTTTTCGCACCTTTCCACGGCACGGCGCGGCACAGAGCTGCTCTGGTAGCTCCGAACGGCCGCACACGTCGCCTCGGACACGCCGGTTCGGCCCGCGCCCATCTCGCAGATGTTCCTCGTGCTTGTGCTGTCATATGGACCGCGACCCGAGCGGCAGCGAGCGGCAGTCGAGCAAAGTCGGGACAAGTCGGGACGGAAGGTGACAGCCGATTATGCACCGTGCGAATTACGCAAATATCTAGAAGCGCGACGCGTGTCAGGCAGGTGAGAACGCTTCTCTCGGTCCAGCAGGACACTGCCACACCCCGCGCAGTCCACCCGCCGCCCGGCCGCGCGCAATCCCTGCGACGGACAACAATAACAAGGTGCGTCTCCCTCGAGTGTCGGAGGCCGCACGAACCAAACGAATGACAGGCGGTGCAACGAGCAGCTGTGTTGTGCGTCTGACCCACGTGGCGGCGCGCCGCACTGCGCGTCGCCTTCGAGGTGGAAGGACGTGCATTGCGTCAAATGTGCCACCGAAAATGGCGATTGCGTGTATTGGGAGGAGAGGCGAAGCCTTCTTGTGCCGTGCGGCTACAGTATAAGGACGCCAACGGCCATACCATGTTGAATACACCGGTTCTCGTCCGATCACCGAAGTTAAGCAACATCGGGCCCGGTTAGTACTTGGATGGGTGACCGCCTGGGAACACCGGGTGCTGTTGGCTCCCTGTCTTCTTTTAAATTTTATGTCACTACACCTGGCAGCCCTCTTTTCATACAAACTCTCAGGTGCGACAAAGATGCTTCCACAAGCATTTTAAACTACTGTATTAAACGTAAGATGCGAAATTACAGTAATGAACTCAGTTTGTACAAGAATGCGCGGAGGAAGAGTGCTAGGAACTCGTTGAAAATAACGAAACACTGCGAATCGACAGATGTGCTCTTGAAATGCGTCAGAGCCTACTGTTTTGTAGGAGCGCTACATTCCAAAAACTAACTACATTAAAAAAAAAACCTGTTCCCGTCCGACCACCGAAGATAAGCAACAACGTTTATATTCGGATCGGCGACCGCCTGGGAACTCTGGCTGTCTTCATTTCTTGCTTTCTTGTCGCTACCCCTGCCAGCCGTTTTTTCATGCTACCTTTCTCATGTGACAAAGATGCTTCCATACTGATTTT